>NC_047106.1:30301220-30552081 GCF_902500255.1 Thalassophryne amazonica
AGTATCAAAAGCAGCACTGAGGTCCAACAGAACAAGCACAGAGATAAGTCCACTGTCCGAAGCCATAAGAAGATCATTTGTAACCTTCACTAATGCTGTTTCTGTACTATGATGAATTCTAAAACCTGACTGAAACTCTTCAAATAGACCATTCCTCTGCAGGTGATCAGTTAGCTGTTTTACAACTACCCTCTCAAGAATCTTTGAGAGAAAAGGAAGGTTGGAGATTGGCCTATAATTAGCTAAGATAGCTGGGTCAAGTGATGGCTTTTTAAGTAATGGTTTAATTACTGCCACCTTAAAGGCCTGTGGTACATAACCAACTAACAAAGATAGATTGATCATATTTAAGATTGAAGCATTAAATAATGGTAGGACTTCCTTGAGCAGCCTGGCAGGAATGGGGTCTAATAAACATGTTGATGGTTTGGATGAAGTAACTAATGAAAATAACTGACAGAACAATCGGAGAGAAAGAGTCTAACCAAATACCGGCATCACTGAAAGCAGCCAAAGATAACGATACATCTTTGGGATGGTTATGAGTAATTTTTCTCTAATAGTCAAAATTTTGTTAGCAAAGAAGTCATGAAGTCATTACTAGTTAAAGTTAATGGAATACTCAGCTCAATAGAGCTCTGACTCTTTGTCAGCCTGGCTACAGTGCTGAAAAGAAACCTGGGGTTGTTCTTATTTTCTTCAATTAGTGATGAGTAGAAAGATGTCCTAGCTTTACGGAGGGCTTTTTTATAGAGCAACAAACTCTTTTTCCAGGCTAAGTGAAGATCTTCTAAATTAGTGAGACGCCATTTCCTCTCCAACTTACGGGTTATCTGCTTTAAGCTACGAGTTTGTGAGTTATACCACGGAGTCAGACACTTCTGATTTAAAGCTCTCTTTTTCAGAGGAGCTACAGCATCCAAAGTTGTCTTCAGTGAGGATGTAAAACTATTGACGAGATACTCTAACTCCCTTACAGAGTTTAGGTAGCTACTCTGCTCTGTGTTGGTATATGACATTAGAGAACATAAAGAAGGAATCATATCCTTAAACCTAGTTACAGCGCTTTCTGAAAGACTTCTAGTGTAATGAAACTTATTCCCCACTGCAGGGTAGTCCATCAGGGTAAATGTAAATGTTATTAAAAAATGATCAGACAGAAGGGAGTTTTCAGGGAATACTGTTAAGTCTTCTATTTCCATACCATAAGTCAGAACAAGATCTAAAATATGATTAAAGTGGTGGGTGGACTCATTTACTTTTTGAGCAAAGCCGATAGAGTCTAATAATAGATTAAATGCAGTGTTGAGGCTGTCATTCTCAGCATCTGTGTGGATGTTAAAATCGCCCACTATAATTATCTTATCTGAGCTAAGCACTAAGTCAGACAAAAGGTCTGAAAATTCACAGAGAAACTCACAGTAACGACCAGGTGGACGATAGATAATAACAAATAAAACTGGTTTTTGGGACTTCCAATTTGGATGGACAAGACTAAGAGACAAGCTTTCAAATGAATTAAAGCTCTGTCTAGGTTTTTGATTAATTAATAAGCTGGAATGGAAGATTGCTGCTAATCCTCCGCCCCGGCCCGTGCTACGAGCATTCTGACAGTTAGTGAGACTCGGGGGTGTTGACTCATTTAAACTAACATATTCATCCTGCTGTAACCAGGTTTCTGTTAGGCAGAATAAATCAATACGTTGATCAATTATTATATCATTTACCAACAGGGACTTAGAAGAGAGAGACCTAATGTTTAATAGACCACATTTAACTGTTTTAGTCTGTGGTGCAATTGAAGGTGCTATATTATTTTTTCTTTTTGAATTTTATGCTTAAATAGATTTTTGCTGGTTATTGGTGGTCTGGGAGCAGGCACCGTCTCTACGGGGATGGGGTAATGAGGGGATGGCAGGGGGAGAGAAGCTGCAGAGAGGTGTATAAGACCACAGCTCTGCCTCCTGGTCCCAACGCTAGACAGTCACAGTTTGGAGGATCCAAAAAAAAATTGGCCAGATTTCTAGAAATGAGAGCTGCTCCCTCTAAAGTGGGATGGATGCCGTCTCTCCTAACAAGACCAGGTTTTCCCCAGAAGCTTTGCCAATATCAATGAAGCCCACCTCATTTTTTGGACACCACTCAGACAGCCAGCAATTCAAGGAGAACATGCGGCTAAACATGTCACTCCCGGTCTGATTGGGGAGGGGCCCAGAGAAAACAACAGAGTCCGACATTGTTTTGCAAAGTTACACACCGATTTAATGTTAATTTTAGTGACCTCCGATTGGCGTAACCGAGTGTCATTACTGCCGACGTGAATTACAATCTTACCAAATTTACGCTTAGCCTTAGCCAGCAATTTCAAATGTCCTTCGATGTCGCCTGCTCTGGCCCCCGGAAGACAATTGACAATGGTTGCTGGTGTCGCTAACTTCACATTTCTCAAAACAGAGTCGCCAATAACCAGAGTTTGATCCTCGGCGAGTGTATTGTCGAGTGGGGAAAAACGGTTAGAGATGTGAACGGGTTGACGGTGTACACGGGGCTTCTGTTTAGGGCTACGCTTCCTCCTCACAGTCACCCAGTCAGCCTGCTTTCCCGACTGCACGGGATCTGCCAGGGGGGAACTAACGGCGGCTAAGCTACCTTGGTCCGCACCGACTACAGGGGCCTGGCTAGCTGTAGAATTTTCCACGGTGCGGAGCCGAGCCTCCAATTCGCCCAGCCTGGCCCTCCAAAGCTACGAATAAGCTGCACTTATTACAAGTACCGTTACTGCTAAAGGAGGCCGAGGAATAACTAAACATTTCACACCCAGAGCAGAAAAGTACGGGAGAGACAGGAGAAGCCGCCATGCTAAACCGGCTAAGAGCTAGTAGCTGCGCTAAGCTAGCGGATTCCTAAAAACACACAAAGTGAATAATGTGCAAATAATCCAGAGGTGATTCAGCAGAAGGAGTGCCCCAATCAAGGCACCAAACAGGCCATGAAGCAGCACAGGCAACGCACGACAACAGCGAACGCACGACAACATCGCTAAAATAAAATAAAAATAAAAACGAAAGCGTTAGCAAGCTAGTTAGCTTGCCAACGCTAATGAAAGTTAGCTGATAAAAGTGCTCCGTCGTGATGTTTCGACCGTTAGAGGTCTTCCTTAGGCATTGGAGCACAGTAAAAAAGTTAAAAAAAAAGTAAAAAAAGTCTTCAAAAAGACTGTTAGTTCAAGTCCAAAGCAGCAGGTAGCAGTCTGTGTGTAAACAGTCCCAACAGAGAGCCAAAATTCTGATGCAATCTCACTCCGAAGACCAAGTCAGCAAAGTCCTCTATGGCAAGTTTTGCATCTTGCCATAGAGCAAAAACTGTGAAAACATTACTTGCAAAAAGACATATAGGGTCAATGTCATGGCCTGCAAATAGTCCGGATCTTAATCCAATTGAAAATCTTTGGTGGAAGTTGAAGAAAATGGTCCATGACAAGGCTCCAACCTGCAAAGCTGATCTGGCAACAGCAATCAGAGAAAGTTGGAGCCAGATTGATGAAGAGTACTGTTTGTCACTCATTAAGTCCATGCCTCAGAGACTGCAAGCTGTTATAAAAGCCAGAGGTGGTGCAACAAAATACTAGTGATGTGTTGAAGTGTTCTTTTGTTTTTCATGATTCCATAATTTTTTCCTCAGGATTGAGTGATTCCATATTTTTTTCTCTCTGCTTGGTCTAAAAAAGTAACCGTTACTGACTGCCACAATTTGTTTTTTTCCTGATTTCTTATAGTGTTTCTTAAAGCCAGAAAGTTGCCATTTGAAATGGCTTTGGTTTTGTGTCAACTCTGTGATCTGCTTTTTTTCTACAAAATTAACAACTGAATGAACATCCTCCGAGGCTGGTGATTCCATAATTTTTGCCAGGGGTTGTAGAGTCTGCCTTTACGTGCAAGCAGATAAACATGAAAATATGCTCATATTGCCCACAGGATAACCATCTGAAAAACCTTTAACACAGCAAAGGCTGGACTCTAATAATAATCTGTCCACCTCCACCTTGGTAGCATATCAACCTCCGTGACTGTGGTCACCCTGGTCAATTTTTGTGTTGGTTACATAAAAATCAGTTTGGTGACAATTTCTGCAGAAAATGCACAAGACATAAGTTCCATATGAGCTGTGAGGCCCGGTGGTGCAGTACTTACACATCTGTGGAATCCATAGCAAGAGGTGGGTGAGAATCTATGACTCTCCTCGAAGTTGTGATGCTAAGGTGTTGAACATCATCTGATGAATGACTCAGCCTTCCTCTGCGTTAATCCATTAATCATTCATGACCTCATAATCTAATCCTGTCAGATGCAACCCTTAAGTAAATATTCTTAACATGCTGCTGAAAGCAAATTATTAACATGAGTGAGATTAGGTGACATCCATGTGAAGATTATCTTCATAATCTCTGACAAATAAGTCATCTGAAGTAGTAATTGCCCGATTAGACCTTTATGTGGAGATGTTTTGATGTGTTACTCTCGGCCACCACCCGGGGAGGTGATGGTCTCGTGGTTAAGCAGTGGGCTTGAGACCAGAGGATCCTCTGTCCAAAGTTACATCTGGCCAGAAAATCACAAAGGGCCCTTGGGCAAGGTAATCCCCAAGTTGCTCCTGATGTGTAGTGAGCACCTGCATGACAACACCTTGACGTGTGTGTGTGTGTGTGTGTGTGTGTGTGTGTGTGTGTGTGTGTGTGCGTGCGTGCGTGCGTGCGTGCGTGCGTGCGTGCGTGCGTGCGTGCGTGCGTGGGTGAATGTGTGAATGTGAGGTGTTACTGTAAAGCACTTTAAGCTTCTGCTATATAAATGCAGTCCATTTACCATTTTGGATGCATAAATTTTCAGTTGATTGAGGGTCCTGAGCACCAAATTAGAGACTTTGACTTGAGATGCAGAACCTCTTCTGCATATGTTCCTTCACACCTTTCTGCAGACATACGACATACGTATATCTATAATACCTTCTGGGGGGGGAAACGTGGCTGGTTTCCACCTTCTTGTTTGCTGTCCCTCTCTTCTTCTTTTTTTTTTTTTTCCTCTCCTCTTTTCCTTGCCATCCTCTCAGTCGCTTTGACGAGTGCAACAGTGATGATTCACGTTATGAATCACACACGCAGATGAAGGTTTCAGCCCACATGTCTCTGCCCCCCCCCCCCCAATTGCTCATTTTCTATTTTTCTCTTGTAAAACGTTTTGCTGTGGCAGGAAAGATTCGTGTTACTACTGTGTACCAAAGAGAAAAACATGAGTTTATGTTCAAACAATGTCCCTCTGCCCCCCCCCCCCTTTAAGGTTACGTTATTCCTTGCAGGTGGTTGTGCATAATCTGTAATTATGGGTTGACAATCTGTGCCGTTTTCTCGCTCTGTATTGACAGTCTGCACGACATTCTCCCGGTTGATATTTGAGCTTATTTATTTATTTATTTATTTGTTGTAATCCTCTTTGGAGACTGCGGATGTGGTGGATCCTTTTGCGTCAGACTGCTGACTGGTTTTAAATAACTCCCACCGTCACAGTGAGTCAGATTCTATCGAGCACAGCCACAGCTCATCACCACTGGACTGGTTTTATCAAAAAAACACACACACATATAATATCCACACACATTCTCAAAGACACCCACAGCAGTTCATTACGTACATCCAGACACACCGCCAGGAGGCGCGATGAAAAGTCCTCAAATAGTTTGCAGACGTCAGAGAGGGGATTAAACCTGACCCTGCTCTTACTAACTTGAGATTGTTGGGATTTGTGCATGCATTTCCCTGTTCTGCTTTCCATTTCAGGCCTGGTTGCATTCCGGCAGCATCTTCAAAACTTGGCCAGGACCAAAGGCATCCTGGAGCTGAATAAAGTGCAGATGCTGGTGGAGCAGATGGGGTCTGGAGATGGTGCTCCGGCCAACCCTCTGGGACCACAACACCACTTGCACAACCTGCTAGAGGTCAGTTTTGCTGCATAACCACAAAGAAACATCATGCTTACATCAGTCCCATTCCAGTTCTTTGTTTCCTTAACCAGTTCTCAGCCTCAATCCATCAAAATCCTCACCTCATGCTGCGGGGGGGGGGGGGGGGGGGGGGGGGGTGTGGATCAGGCTAGAGTGCCTTAATTGAGAGAGTGGCATCAACTCAGAACATGGCGCCATTTTGGTTCCAACTGCACTGAACTACTGAATGAATCTTTGATGTTTTCCACATTTTTAAACCACTTAACCACATACAGCAACACATCCAGGTACAGGTACTATCAAAACAAATATAAAAATAGTTAAGCTATCAAATTTACATAACTTTACAATTCATGACAACTTATTTAATTAATTTAAAGCCTGATTTATGCAGCTGCAGCGCTGTAACTCCGTGTCATGGAATGACGTGAGTGACAGTTTTAAAGTTCTCCGTCTCTGGATTATGATTTATTATGGACTAATTTGACCCTCAACAAGGTTTTCTTTCTACAATCATCACCTCCAAATCAAAGGTAAGCTATACAATTTCATCTTTTACCGACTTTGTGTTGTAAAGTTGCACACTTTTCTGATCCATTTGTAATCAGCGTGCGCACTGCAAAAACTATTCAAATGTGATGGCAGATGAAGGATTGAAAGCAGAAAAGTGTCAAATCACAGCCTTCTATGTCTGATTTAACAGGTGCACGTCCAGGCTACAGGTGCCTATTCTGAGCATGGTGTGAAAAAATAAACGGTCAGAGTTTTAATTATGGAAATGACTCCGGTCCCACTTCCCTCAGTGTCAGAGCTGAACTTTAATTTGTACCTCTGTTACTGTGCACGTCCAGACTGCTCGGGGTTTTTAATGGAAATACATTGAGATTGGACGGGACATTTTATCCGATATGAGCGAAAAATCCGTTGTACAGAATCCATTATATACGGTGTTTATTACATGGAAAAAATGCAGAATCATTGGGACTTGTTTTGTCCAGTGACTGCGAATATCTGGTTCATACGATGACGGTTTAGATGAGTTTTACTGTACATGGGACTGAACAATAAATTTACCTCTCAAAGCTTTGATGATGATGTCGGTCGGCTTCCATCCCACGTAGCTGACTTTACTTTCCCAAATGTTTCTTCTGTTTGGATCTGAAGGGAATCTGTACATCTTGAAGCCCTTGTTGTGTCTATTTGTGCCTCTAAATGCACAGCAGCCCAGCATTTTCAGCGAATAAATAAATAAGATGGATTTACATGCAGACAGATTAACAGCGAATGCTATTTTAGAGCCAAAATGGCACCATGAGTCACGTGACCGTTTTTTTTTTTTCCGACTCGTCACGTTGCCACTCTCTCAATTAAGGCGCACTAGATCAGGCACCCCGGCTGTTGTATAACACCAAGAGAGGCAGCCAACTGTGGCTTGTTTACTGTCCCTCTTCCCCTTGGGGCTGGAACTCGGGCCAAAGTGAATGTAGCCATTGTTAATTCTAGTCAGACTTACTCCAGCAGTGACTGGCACTCAACGGGCCCAAACTGAAAGCCGGGTGCACACATACACATGCTCATAGGCACACTGATGAATGCAAGGAACCATTTGTGAAAGCACATGCAGGCTTTGCTGCGAAAAGCCCAAAATCAATACTGGAAACAGGCAGATGCTGGCTGTTGGCTTTTGGTCCATGTTTCATAATTCAGTAACACAGCTCTTTGTTGGTTATGATGTTTGGGCCTATCATCCTTTTAATTTATTTCCATTTAGTTTAATGTGGATTCCCTGTGGTACTGTACGTGCCATTTAGCGATCGGCATCTGGCCGATCTGCCACCACAAAGGCATTTGAGCAGGAGGCAGCATATATAATCCACTTGGATCAGATGATGAAGCACCCAGAACCCTGACACAGCTTTGTTAGCCAACAGGAGGGGGGGGAGGGTGGGAGGGAATCTGTTTTGCACATGCAAATACATGTGCAGTTACATGGACACAAACGTGGTTTCTTTCAACACGTCATGCTTTGTGTTTGAAGGGCGAGACGTCCAAGCAGCAGGAGAGCCTAGCTTTATACCAAAATGTGCCCCAGCCACCACTCCTGTCCCGCAGACAGAGTTTGGAGACACAGTACCTTGCTCATAGGCTACAGGTACTGTCCAACACCACCTGCACATGCCACATTTGTTGAGGCCTGCTACATCTCATGTGCTGCTACATACCTGCCTGCTCAAATCACATGGCCACATTATAACATTCAAGTCAAAATTTTGTGAGACTTAGCAGATCTGATATAAATCTATGCATGCAGGTAGATATTCAGCCCAAATCTCTCTTGTGTACAGAAGGCCAACGTCTTGGCTAACAGTCCCGCTAGCTGCCAGCTATTCTGTAAGGAGACTCCTCGGAGTTTAGAGCAACAGCTGCAGGAACACAGGTAAACCATGCTACGACTTCAAAAACACTGCCACACTTGTGTCTTTTGCACCTCGGCCAATGTCGGTCAAAGATATACTGCCATACTCTGCAGTGACTGTTCACTTTCTCTTTTTTGAAAAATTTAAGTTAGACTTTTCACATTGCTCTTGTTTAAGGATTTTTAGATTATTTTAATGAGATTAGATGATATATAGAGAGACATAATCTAAAAAAAAATTTCCGGAAATCACAATGTATGATTTTTTAATAATTTATTTGTATGTTACTGCTGCAAATAAGTATTTGAACACCTGTGAAAATTAATGTTAATATTTGGTACAGTAGCCTTTGTTTGCAATTACAGAGGTCAAACGTTTCCTGTAGTTTTTCACCAGGTTTGCACACACTGCAGCAGGGATTTTGGTCCACTCCTCCATACAGATCTTCTCCAAATCTTTCAGGTTTGGAGTTTCAGCTCCCTCCAAAGATTTTCTATTGATTTCAGGTCTGGAGACTGGCCAGGCCACGCCAGGACCTTGAAATCCTTCTTACGGAGCTCCTCCTTAGTTGCCCTGGCTGTGTGTTTGGGGTCATTGTCATGCTGGAAGACCCAGCCATGACCCATCTTCAGTGCTCTTACTGAGGGAAGGAGGTTGTTTGCCAGAGTCTCGCAATACATGACCCCATCCATCCTCCCTTCAATACGGTGCAGTCATCCTGTCCCCTTTGCAGAAGAGCACCCCCAGAGTATGATGTTTCCACCCCCATGCTTCACGGTTGGGATAGTTTTCTTAGGGTTGTTCTCATCCTCTAAACATGGTAAGTGGAGTTGATTCCAAAAAGCTCTATTTTGGTCTCATCTGACCACATGACCTAATCCCATGCCTCCTCTGGATAATCCAGATGGTCACTGGTAAACTTCAGACGGGCCTGGACATGTGCTGGCTTGAGTAGGGGGACCTTGCTACCCTGCAGGATTTTAAACCATGACATCATGTGTTACTAATGTAATCTTTGTGACTGTGGTCCTAGCTCTCTTTAGGTCATTGACCAGGTCCTCCTGTGTAGTTCTGAGCTTTCTCAGAATCATCCTTACCCCACAAAGTGAGATCTTGCATGGAATCCCAGACCAAGGGAGATTGACGGTCATCTTGTGGTTCTTCCACTTTCTAATAAATAATTATAACAGTTGTTGTCTTCTACCAAGCTTCTTGCCTGTTGTTCTGTAGTCCATCCCAGCCTTGTGCAGGTCTGCAGTTTTGTCCCTGGTGTCCTTAGACAGCTCTTTGGTCTTGGCTATGGTGGACAGGTTGGAGTGTGATTGATTGAAGGAACAGACACCCTCTCTACTTTTAAGATTAGGCTCAAAACTTTTCTTTTTGCTAAAGCTTATAGTTAGGGCTGGATCAGGTGACGCTGAACCGTCCCTTAGTTATGCTGCTATAGACTTAGACTGCCGGGGGGGTCCCATGATGCACTGAGTGTTTCTTTCTCTTTTTGCTCTGTATGCACCACTCTGCATTTAATCATTGGTGATTGATCTCTGCTGTCTTCCACAGCATGTCTTTTTCCTGATTCTCTCCCCTCAGCCCCAACCAGTCTCAGCAGAAGACTGCCCCTCCCTGAGCCTGGTTCTGCTGGAGGTTTCTTCCTGTTAAAGGGAGTTTTTCCTTCCCTCTGTCGCCAAGTGCTTGCTCATAGGGGGTCGTTTTGACCGTTGGGGTTTTTCTGTGATTATTGTATGGGCCTTGCAATATAAAGCGCCTTGGGGCAACTGTTGTTGTGATTTGGCGCTATATAAATAAAATTGATTTGATTTGATTGAGTGTGTGAACAGTTGTCTTTTAGTTGAAACAGTTGCAATTAATACAGGTAAAGAGTGCAGAATAAGAGGGCTTCTTAAAGAAAAATTAACAGGTCTGTGTGAGCCAGAATTCTTGCTGGTTGGTAGGTGTTCAAATACTTATTTGCAGCAGTAACTTTCAAATAAATTATTAAAAAATCATACATTGTGATTTCTGGATTTTTTTCTTTTTCTTTTTTTTAGATTATGTCTCTCACAGTGGACATGCTTCTAAGAAGAAAATTTCAGACCCCTCCATGAATTATAAGTGGGAGAACTTGCAAAATTGTAGGGTGTTCAAATACTTATTTTCCTTACTGTATATACACACATGCACACCTTTGTGTTATAGTGATGTTACAGACTGCATGAAAATTCAGTAAGGTATATCTTATATATTATATTCCAATTCTAAGGTGGAACTATGCCAGTATACAAAGGTATATCTAAATATCTAAAAAGGAAGAGTAAAATAGGAGAGTAGAAAAGATTAGAGCCACTTAGGTGCCTGGTCTTGAGAACCATGTTAGAGATACAGTATGTAGGGTTTAAAGCAGGGGTGGGCAATCGTGCCATAAAGGGCCGAGACACTGCAGCTTTTCCGTGCAACCAATCGCCTCAGCAGGTGATTTCATTAATGATCAGGTGTCTCAGCAGGTGATTTCATTGACAACCAGGTGTTTATGTTCAGAGCAGAAGCTCATCAGCAACACACCTGCTGAGGTGATTGGTTACATGGAAAACCTGCAGTGTCTCGGCCCTCGATGCCCACCCCTGGTTTAAAGGCTTTTGAGACCAGAAATGGAATATAGCATTCATATTCATCTGTTTATTCACTTAACAAGGAATCAATGTGTTTTCATGAGCTTATAATGAGCTCTTCACATGTACATGTAAGCAGGGCCCATCATAGATGCTCCCATTTTGCACTGCCATGTTGAGACGTCCAAAAAGGACATGCTTATTCCGCATTTCGAAGTGTGGCTAAAAGAAGATGAATCTGTGATTGTTCCACTATATGCTGTCTACTGGTTGCTAGTGTAGGCTTAGAAGTTTGAGATTCTTCATTTTTGTGAAACTGAGGTTCATACATCTTGCTTATCACAAGTGAAGGCAAGGGAACATGAATTGCTGTTGCCAAAGAAGTGAAAATGTGAAGGGAAACAGAATCGCAAAAAAAGTGGTGACCTAATGAAATCTGCAACCTCATCACTATATGAGATTAAATCCTACACACTGTACCTTTACTGCACTGTTTTGGCAGTTTACAAAATGGCATTTTTACAAGTTTCATTTTAAGTAAATGCACATGTGCCGGTGAGATGTTTGAAAAATTATTATATACATAAATCCTAATGTGGAAAATAATTAATAATAAATTATGTAGATGAAGGTTCTCAGTCATTCAGGGAGGAAAATCAAAAAGTCTTCAAGGCACTTCCTTCCTCATCAAAGTAGCTTCTTGTCTCATTAGTGGCTTTAGTAGCTGAGAGGCTGAAGAAAATATTTGGAAAACGCAGTGTATCTGTTTTCCCCAAACCCATTAATGCACTGCAGTGGATTCTTGGACATGTACTAATATAAGTAACAGGTTGGTCATTGCTCTGTCTCACAGTATCCTATACTCAAGGTTCTTAAAATGGAGCATTATCTCCACCAGGTGGACATAGAGTTTTGCTAAGAGCAGTACTAGTACTAAAGATCAGACATCACAAGAAGAGTGTTGATGCTGTACAGGGAAGTGAAATGATGCTCAAGCATCAAGGCTATGGAAAGTAAACAGCCACTGCACAAACATGGTCGAGCACAGGAGCAACATCTTGGGTCAGGACTTCACAGTGTACCCTTATCTATAAAACACTTTAGAGAGTGAGGACAGATCTTTTTAGAGGCATGTAAAAGAAGCCATCTATGTGAAACTGGAAAGTCTTCTATCAGCATGCGCAACTGGCTTTGGTTCACAGTTATGCTACCTATTTATCCCCTTGGACAAAACATTTCATCCACATTAACCCGGGAACCCAGCTGTAATTGGGAACTTGCTGTGATGGGGAAGTAACCTGTAATGGACTGGTGTTCTGTGGGTTTTGTTCAGACTGCCATATATATATATATATATATATATATATATATATATATATATATATATATATATATATATATATATATATATATATATATATATATATATATATATATATATATATATATATATATGTGACCAGATTTGATCTGTATGTCTGTGTAGCAATCCTTATTTACTGTCTTATCCAGAGTGGTTGCTATAGTAATGACATAGCACCTGATTTCCGTAGGTGCCTTTCAGGTTGGCCTGTACCGATTTGTCCTCCCACAGTGCCAGCAGGCAGGCCACCTTGTTACTCGACCATGAAACAGGCGAACACATGCTATGTCATCATGAGACATCATTTAGGAGAGGATAACTCAACTGTTCTCGACTAATATAACCCCAATGAACAACTTGGGATATGTGCCAAAAATCTCTGACTGGGACGAACAGGCCGAAAATGACCACACCCTTTTTCATCTCGCGTGCTACTTCAAATATAGCTTCTTCTTCTTTGTCTTTCGGCTGTTCCCGTTAGGGGTCGCCACAGCAGATCAATCGTTTCCGTCTCACCCTGTCCTCTGTATCTTCCTCTGTCACACCAACCACCTGCATGTCCTCTCTCAGCACATCCATGAACTTCCTCTTTGGTCTCCCTCTTCTCCTCCTGCCTGGTGGCTCCATCCTCAGCATCCTTCTCCCTATATACCCTGGGTCCCTCCTCTGCACATGTCCAAACCATCTCAATCTCGCCTCTCTGACTTTGTCTCCAAACCGTCCCACCTGAGCTGTCCCTCTGATATGTTCATTCCTAATCTTGTCCATTCTTGTCACTCCCAAAGAGAATCTCAACATCTTCAGTTCTGCCACCTCCAGCTCTGCCTCCTGTCTTTTTGTTAGTGCCACTGTCTCTAAACAATACAACATAGCTGGTCTCACTACTGTTTTGTAAACTTTCCCCTTCACTCTTGCTGATATTCTTCGGTCACAAATCACTCCTGCCGCCTTTCTCCACCCACTCCACCCTGCCTGCACTCTCTTCTTCACCTCTCTACCACACTCTCCATTACTTTGAACAGTTGACCCCAAATATTTAAACTCATCTACTTTCACCACTTCTACTCCTTGTAACTGCACTATTCCACTGGGCCTCCTCTCGTTCACACACATGTACTCAGTCTTGCTTCTACTGACTTTCATTCCCCTTCTCTCCAAAGCATATCTCCACTTCTCCAGACTAGACTCAACTTGCTCTCTACTCTCACTACAGATCACAATGTCATCTGCAAACATCATAGTCCATGGGGACTCCTGTCTGATCTCATCTGTCAACCTGTCCATCACCACTGCAAACAAGAAAGGACTCAGAGCTGATCCTTGGTGTAATCCCACCTCCACCTTGAATGAGTCTGTCATTCCGACTGCGCATCTCACCGCTGTCACACTATTCTTGTACATGTCCTGCACTACCCTAACATACTTCTCTCCACTCCACTTCCTCATACAATGCCACAACTCTTCCCTTGGCACCCTATCATAAGCTTTTTCTAAGTCCACAAAAACACAGTGTAACTCTTTCTGTCCTTCTCTGTACTTTTCCAACAGTATTCTCAGAGCAAACATTGCATCTGTAGTGCTCTTTCTCGGCATGAAACCATATTGCTGCTCACAGATCTTCACCTGTTTTCTAAGCCTAGCTTCTACTACTCTTTCCCATAACTTCATGCTGTGGCTGATCAGCTTTATGCCTCTGTAGTTACTGCAGCTCTGCACATCACCTTTGTTCTTGAAAATAAGAACCAGCACACTTCGTCTCCACTTCTCAGGCATCCTCTCACTTTCCAAGATTTTATTAAACAATCTGGTTAGAAACTCTACTGCCATCTCTCCTAGACATTTCCATGCCTCCACTGGAATGTCATCTGGACCAACTGCCTTTCCACTCTTCATCCTCTTCATAGCAGCCCTCACTTCTTCCTTGCTAATCTCTTTTACTTCCTGATTTACTCTCGCCACATCATCCAGCCTTTTCTCTCGCTCATTTTCTTTATTCATCAACTCTTCAAAATATTCCCTCCACCTTCTCAGCACACACTCCTCACTTGTCAGCACATTACCATGTGCATCTTTTACCACCCTAACCTGCTGCACATCCTTTCCAGCTCTGTCCCTTTGTCTGGCCAATCGGTACAAGTCCTTTTCTCCTTCCTTACTATTCAACTTCTTGTACAGCTCGCAACATGCCTTTTCCTTTGCTTTTGCCACTTCTCTTCTTGCCTTACGCCGCATCTCCTTGTACTCCTGTCTACTTTCTTCATCTCTCCGACTATCCCAAAACGTTTTCGCCAACCTCTTTCTCCTTATGCTTTCCTGGACCTCTTCATCCCACCACCAAGTCTCCTTGTCTTCCTTCCACTGTCCAGATGTCATACCCAGTACTGCCCTAGCTGTCTCCCTCACCACATCTGCAGTACTTTTCCAGTTGTCCAAAATTGCTTCCCCTCCAACTAGTGCTTCTCTCACCTGCTCGCTAAATTTCACACAACAGTCTTCCTCCTTCAGCTTCCACCATCTGATCTTTTGTTGAGCTCTCACTCTCTTCTTCTTCTTTACCTCTAAAGTCATCCTACAAACAACCATCCTATGCTGTCTAGTGACACTCTCTCCTGCTACCACCTTACAGTCTGTGATTTCTTTTAGCTTGCATCTCCTATAAAGAATGTAGTCCACCTGTGTGCACCTTCCTCCACTCTTATATGTTACCCTGTGCTCCTCCCTTTTCTTAAAGTAGGTATTCACCACAGCCATTTCCATCCTTTTTGCAAAATCAACTACCATCTGTCCTTCCCCATTCCTATCCTTGATACCATATCTACCCATTACTTCCTCATCACCTCTGTTCCCTTCACCAACATGCCCATTGAAGTCTGCTCCTATCACCACTCTTTCATGCTTGGGCACACTCTCCACCACCTCATCTAATACACTCCAGAAATCTTCTTTTCTCCTTCATCTCACAACCTACCTGTGGGGCATATGCACTGATGATATTCATCATCACCCCTTCAATTTCCAACTTCACACTCATCACCCTGTCAGACACTCATTTAACCTCAACACACTTTTAACATACTCTTCCTTTTAAAATGACCCCAATACCATTTCTCTTCCTGTCCTCACCATGGTACAACAGCTTGTACCCACCGCCGATGCTCCTGCTCTTACTTCCTTCCACTTGGTCTCTTGCACACACAATATGTCTACCTTTCTCCTCTCCATCATATCAGCCAGCTCTCTCCCTTTACCAGTCATACTACCAACATTCAAAGTCCCTACTCTCATTTCCACCCTTCTAGTTTTCCTCTTCTCCCGCTGTTCGTGGCAACATTTTCCTCCTCTTCTTCGTCGTCTTCGCCCAGCAGTAGCCCAATTTCCACCGGCACCTTGTTGGGCAACAGCACCGGTGGCGGACGTTGTTAACCCGGGCCGCGACCAATCCGGTATGGGAATTCGATTCTGAGTCTGCATAGTTGGTTGGCTTGTTTTACGCCGGATGCCCTTCCTGACGCAACCCTCCTCATTTATCCGGGCTTGGGACCGGCACTCAGAATGTACTGGCTGCACACCCCATGTGGCTGAGTTCTACTTCAAATATAGCTGTATTTTCTAAATTGCAGCAGCTGTAGATTGTCCAAGGTATTCAAATGTTCAGAATAACCAGTATATGTTTGGAAGGGTCACAGAAAAGTGTAAAATTGCTATTTTGATATTTTGAGAGAAAATGGCTAAATAAGTAGGTCAACGTATTACTTATACATTGCCTGGTTGACGTCATATCTGTCCAGTCGTTCTCAATGTGTCTTGTATAATGGCACTACCTCTGATCTTGCTGACATGAGATTTGGGGTTCCACAGGGATCTGTTTTAGGCCCCTTGCTTTTCTCCCTGTATGTGGCACCCCTTGGGCGTATACTGCGGAGTTTTGGGATTGCCTTTCATTGTTATGCTGATGATACTCAGTTAACTGTGGGAAATCTCACTCCCATAAAATCCCTGGAGGACTGTCTTCTATCAGTGAGAAGTTGGATGTCTAGTAACTTCCTACTTTTAAACTTTGATAAGACTGAAATGATGGTTCTTGGTCCAGCGAGACATCGGCATCAGTTTGACCAGCTGGCGCTCAGCCTGGGTTCCTGTGTCATACATCATACGGACAAAATGAGGAACCTTGGGGTTATTTTTGATCCCACGTTGTCTTTTGACCTCCACATCAGGGATGTTACTAGGACTGCTTTTTTTCCATCTGAGAAATATAGCGAGGATCCGCCCCATCTTGTCCATGGCTGATGCTGAGACCCTGATTCATGCTTTTGTTTCTTCTAGACTAGATTATTGTAATGTTCTATTTTCAGGGTTACCACAGTCCAGCATTAGGGGTCTTCAGCTGGTTCAGAACGCTGCCGCCAGACTTCTGACACGTAGCAGAAGGTCTGAACATATCACACCCATTTTGTACTGTACAGGGACTAGAAGGAGAGAGCATATTTCACCCATATTGGCTTCTCTTCATTGGCTCCCTGTTAATTCCAGAATAGAATTTAAAATTCTTCTTCTTACTTATAAGGTTTTGAATAATCAGGTCCCATCTTATCTTAGGGACCTCTTAGTACCATATCACCCCAATAGAGCGCTTCGCTCTCAGACTGCAGGCTTACTTGTAGTTCCTTGGGTTTGTAAGAGTAGAATGGGAGGCAGATCCTTCAGCTTTCAGGCTCCTCTCCTGTGGCACCAGCTCCCAATTCGGATTAGGGAGACAGACACCCTCTCTACTTTTAAGATTAAACTTTAAACTTTCCTTTTTGCTAAAGCTTATAGTTAGGGCTGGATCAGGTGACCCTGAACCATCTCTTAGTTATGCTGCTATAGACTTAGACTGCTGGGGGGTTCCCATGATGCACTGAGTGTTTCTTTTTATTCACCTCTTTTTGCTCTGTATGCACCACTCTGCATTTAATCATTAGTGATTGATCTCTGCTCTCTTCCACAGCATGTCTTTTTCCTGATTCTCTCCCCTCAGCCCCAACCAGTCCCAGCAGAAGACTGCCCCTCCCTGAGCCTGGTTCTGCTGGAGGTTTCTTCCTGTTAAAAGGGAGTTTTTCCTTCCCACTGTCGCCCAGTGCTTGCTCATAGGGGGTCGTTTTGACCATTGGGTTTTTCTGTAATTATTGTATGGCTTTTGCCTTACAATATAAAGCGCCTTGGGGCAACTGTTTGTCGTGATTTGGCGCTATATAAATAAAATTGATTTGATTTTATTTGATTTTGGCGTCTTTGCACTGGCTCCCTGTCTCTGTGAGAGCACATTTTAAGGTTTTGTTATTGACTTATAAGGTTGTTCATGGACTGGCGCCATCTTATCTGGGTGATTTGGTGGAACTCTATGTGCCGGCCCGGGCTTTGCGGTCGCAGGATGCGGGACTTCTCTGTGTTCCCAGGGTGAAGAAGAAGTCAGCAGGTCAAAGAGCCTTTTTGTATCATGCACCCACCCTGTGGAACAGTCTTCCTGCGACCGTGAGGCAGTCTGAGTCTGTGGACATTTTTAAGTTAAGACTCAAAACCTATTTTTATTCTCTTTCTTATGGGTAGTTTTTATTTTTATTTGTTTTATTCTTTTACTTCTGTTTTTATTTATGTATTTGAATTTTTTATTCATTTTTAATTATTTATTCAATTTTATGTTGACTTGTTTTATGTAAGGCGCCTTGAGACGGCTTTTATTGTGATTTGGCGCTTTATAAGCTAATTAAATTAAAGAAAATGAGCATTTGCCAAATATAATGAAATATTATTTTCAGTCATACTGTTATCAATGGGATGATAATTTAAAGTGAAATATGCAAAACAAGACTATTTCTTTAGTAGACAGCAGTATCTAGAGATCTTAAATGTTTTAAAGATTATCAGGGAAATTTCCCAACAGCCAATAATACAACTTACACCACCACATTCCTGTTTATTTTTGAAACACATAAACACAACAAAATCCAGATAAGAAGATTATGCTCATTCACTGTTAGGGTTTCTGCAGCAATCACCTCCCTTGCATTCACAGTACTTGCAGCACCGGATCTCAACTACCTGAAAATACAGCTGTATTTGAAGTAACACTCTGGACAAAAAAGTGCACGGTCATTTGTAAAAGGGTGTAGTCATTTTCGAGCTGTTCGTCCGGTATAGAGATTTTGGCACATATCCAAAGTTGTTCACTGGGGTCATATTAGTCTAGAACAGTTGAGTTATCTTCTCCTAAATGATGTGCATACATGTGTAAGCTAGGTCCTAGACCAGGGATGGGCACCGAGGGCCGAGACACTGCAGGTTTTCCTTGCAGTCAGTCACCTCAGCAGGTGGGTTGCTGATGAGCTTCTCCCCTGAACATAAACACCTGATCGTCTATGAACTCACCTGCTGAGACACCTGATCATTAATGAAATCACCTGCTGAGTGATTGGAGTGTTTTGGCCCTTCATGGCACATGAATGCCCACCCTTGTCCTAGACTAATGTTGGCTCTCAAATTTTAGGGCAAAATTTTTGTTGACATCTCTGGTCCTGGACATCAGAGCTGCAGAACACGCACGTGCTTGCAGTACTCGCATCGAAAACATAAAAACATATATCGCTTGCGACGGGCTGGAGAGCACGCACACTGACAGGTCACACCGGAGCATCAGTTCATGTGGATATGCAGCAGGCGATCTGAACGTCATGTCTGTCTGACAGGACAGTGGCGGCGCACCGCAGGATCATATGACAGGCCAACAGTATGACAAATACACCACTTTCAGTCACATATCAGCAGAATACTGTAGCAAACGCTGTTTGTTCAGTTATCACAGCGCTTTTTTTTCTTTTTTCTTTTGAGAAAATACGTTTGTCTGCTTGTTGATTTTAGCCATTCACGCTCCGTTTTACAAGACAGTGATTGTGGCGCAGTGGTAGAATTGCTGTGTGGTAATTAGGATACACGGGTTCAGATCCGTTGAAAGTTGTGGGGGTTTTTTTTAAACCAGGGTTATTTAACCGCAAGTTCTGTATTGCGTCCTCCTTTAGTATTATTTATGTCACCCCAGTGATATTCAGTAATTATACAGCTGGTTTTTATTTCATTTTCCTCCAAATCAGCAGTGCGATGTGGTGCAGCTCGTCCCACGGACACAATGCGAGCAGCTGCAGCAGTGTGAGCTGCTGTTCCTGCTCAACAGACACCGTCACGTGCACGAGCCGTGGCACTGGCATCGTGCACGCCTGTTCGTCGGCTGTGAGTTTTCATGGTGTGCTAATTTTGAACTGTTGAAGGGGCCATTACAGTTGGTTGACTTTCGCAACTGCTCAATAAGTTTCTGCCAGATCGATCTGCACGTGTGCAGACCTTCCAGAGCACCAAACCGTGCATGTTTTCTGTACGCATGATGTAAACATGTAACAAGTCACCAAATGTAATTAAACACACCTGGAATCCGAGCTGAGCAATCGGAGCACAATGGATTTGAAAAATGTTATTTGAATTACATTCATACCACTGACAAATGTGTTGAAAAACTGATTCCATGTAATGTTTTACTCTTGAGACTTGCTCCATGGGATCAGATTCAAATCAGATTTTTTTTTTTTTTTTAAGCTATCGACTTTCATTCACTTCACACTACAGTATCCAGGTATTAGCACCGGCACCACTGGGCTTCAGGGTGTGTATATAGGACTTACTACTTCTTACTTTACTCAGTCGGGGGGTGTCTGAGACACAATCTGTTTTCCACTTACAATACTGTACATTCAGTTGCTCCATAGATGATTAAGAATACTTCACACATCCATCAGGGAGAGAAAATCCAAAAAGCCGACAAAAGCCGACAAGTTGACTTTAATGACTCGAGAGAGTAACTGTTTTTGTTGAACAGATTGTGTTTGTTTTACAATGGTAACTCTCTCACCCTAAGACTATATATTGGGCACAAGACAGAAGCTGAACTCAGCTGGTAGAAGGCCCTACTGGGATAAGTGGTGAAATGTCTTGAAGACCAATATGAAGTCCAGTTTATCTTGACTCTATAGCGCGCTGTCTGCAGTGCATAGTTTCACATAGTCATAAACTGAAGGATTACACTTTTTCTTAACACTCCAGAACCATTTTTGTCTTTGCATCTGAAATACACAAAAACTAGTCAATTCATGCCATGTTTGAATGCAATGTTTCTCATTTCCATTGTCATTCTAAGTTTTTGCCCGCTCTGCTGAATCACTTTCACACTAGCGTTGCTTCATTTGACTGTAACTTCTTGCACTTTTTCTTTCCTTGAGTTGCCTTCAGCTAAGTAGCGTCTGCGCTCTGACCACAGGTTGAACCAGAAGAGGATGTACCTGCAGCAGCAGTCACAGGGCATGGGACTGCAGACCTACTTCAACCAGATGCAGATAGCGGAGGGATCCTACCCAACAGGAGGCCCTGCTCTTGACCCAGCAGGTTGTCCAATTGCCCCACAGGGTAACCTCATGTCACCTGCCCTTCAGCCACTGCCCCAGCAACAGAACAGTCCCCAGGCCTCTCCTCCCTTCAGTCACCAACATAGCTTGAGCCCTGTGATGGAACCAGGGGAAGGTCTGATTTACGACCCCTTTGTGAGCCATCACCACTTCACCCAACACCTGTCCTCTGTATCTCACCCTACAGCACCAGCTCCACCATTCTCAACCTCATGAAACCTCCCCAGTACTCTTGGCTACAACTACCCAGCAGTCTGTGAACAGCAGACCCTGGGGCCTTCCACTGAAGCACTTCACCTCAAGCAGTACGAGTTCCCCCTGGACCCAGGTCTGATGCCCTCACCTGTCCCAGGAGAGGCTGAGGCTGGAGCTTCTGCTGGGGTTTTGGCTGAACCGGGTCAGTCAAAAGGCTTGGTCCTCCCTGAGCTCCAGAGCTCCCTCCTGGACAGTGAGATGATGGAGACTGTGGACACCCAGCATGGCTTCGTACTGGTCAACTGAAGCCCAGTGAGAGAGTTGAAGGAAGCAGTATTAAGCAGTGAGACCTTGCACAGCATTAGGAGCAGACAGAATGGAGATGTAAGTGGAGGCCACAAGCAAAGCAACAGGGAAGGAAGTGTTCTTTTCTTATGAGTATTACAAACTGCATTAATTAGTTATGCTCAACCTCAGAATACCTTTCTACCAAAATCCTCCCTTTGCCTACCTCCCTTTCTCCCTGTTCTGTTCTTGTTCTTGTTCTCATCAGCTCTCTGAGGCAGGAACAGGTCCAATGTGGCACAATGTGAGCAGAGGCTGAATTGGCACAGCTGTTATGAGCGTTGTGGCGTCCGTGAGGTGATGAGCACTTCAGGACTACACTGTGCAGCCTGAAGGATGCTGCTGGTGTGCAGCTTTTATGTAGTAATGGTTGGACATGAACTAATTTTAGACTGACTGCCTGGCAACCAAAAGCACAATAAATGGCCGTGCTTTTTGTATTTCAAGTAGGACAACAATCAACCACAACAGACTCATTCTCAAAAGACTTTTATGATTTTTTTTATTTTTTATTATTATTCCATAGATGAAAAACAGCAGAACAAGAAAACGGCTCTCATTTATCATGGTACGTCAATATTGCCGCAAATTCGAGTATTATGCATTGGCAAGAAATGGGTGTGTTCCCATTTTAGGTAACTATTTTTGGATGGTCTTTTTTTTTTTTCTTTTTTTTTTTTTTAAGGCCAAAGTTCCAACACTAATATACAGTTTTCACACTTCACTCCAATCAAACAGAATTTAATGAATATCCAAATGCACGTACAGTGAGTGTTGTGCCATCTTTATTACCTCCTCCAAGGATGCTATTTACTTTTAACAGGACTACTCCAAAAAAAAAAAAAAAAAGTTTTTACTAATTTGTGTGACGTGGAATTAAGTTTTGGGGGGTGGAGCTACTAAATAGGGGTGGAGCCACATAATGTAAAGCCAGGGCATGTTCATACAACAAAGTTTCATGAAAGCTGGACAATATTAGGTTCTTTTTAAGTATTAATACATTTGAAATCATATAAGGAGAAAGACCATAATAATAATAATTATTATTGTTGTTATTGTATTATTATTGTGATTATGAAAACCTGCCTTGCGCAACCCAGCATTTTGACAGGTTGTCATAAAACCTGAATCTTGCTGGACTACCAAAACAAATGATACTGCCCAAAAATGGCAGGTGTTTTCTTCTATTTATTATTATTTCCAAATTGGGTGTTTGCACCTTGACGGGGTTTTTGCCCTCTGAGAGTTGTCCTTGTAGTTGAACGTGTGCCACATTTGCTCTTCTGTCATTGAAAAAAATTGCTACATAATAAACTCTCCACGAGGAAACTATTAACTTCATTGGGAAAAATAATAATAATATAGCAGCGGCAGTTTTGTTGTTGGTTTTGTTTTTAATAACTTGCAACTACTGAATCCTGATTTATTCCTGACACTACTGAACTTCTTTTACACGTTTCTACTTGCATACACTCTTAACTTGGGTTCGTTATCCGAGAATAATTGGCCTTTTTTTTTTTTTTTTGATGGAAAACAGCTGTGTTTATTTAACAGTTGAATTGTGGGATACGCCTGATAAATGAGGGCTTGTGTCATTAATGTATGTCTGGTAAATACATTGCTCTGTTCAACAGTTGATATTCTATTTTTTGTGGCAATATTGAAGCAATATTAATCCTTAATATTGAGGGATTATGAAAGAAGCCTCACCCATGTCACCAACTGTGATTGGTTCCTGGGACCTGTGAAGTTGTTGTTGATGACATCACTGGAGCTGATGATGTAACTAGGAGAGCTCACAACCATGAATATTTGCAGGTGCACAAGAATCTTTTTTTAAACAACTCACATTGTGAATTGTGCATCATACCTATAACAGAACTGCCAACTTCTATGCATTTTGCGTTTCTGGCATACATTTGACACTCCCGCTACACCGTCAAAACAAACTAGGCCAAAGGTTTTCTAAGAGGGAAGCTAACAGAAGTAAAGCAGAGGTGCTTTCTGTTTAACCAACATTCTGCCTGGTCAGGAAAAATTCCTGTCAAAAGAATTGAAGTTTAACTCAGTTACTGAAGTTTATCTTCCTCGATTACAAAGGAGGAACACGTCTTTCTCGTGCTCTTTTGGCTACGGTTGACTGTGAAGACTGTCACAAATAAGAACCCATCACACACCTCAGCTCAAAGCTGAGTCATCTCTGTTCATGTTCTGGTCTGGTCTTGTCTGTACAGAAGGCAAGAGTGAATGATACATAAATGTTGGTCCGTATTTCTGCTCACTCCCAACTTACAAAGTTTCTGGGCAATTCCATATTCACAGAATTAGAAAAACTGCTATATTTTAGCTCAGTATTAACATTTTAAAAAATTTAAAAGCTTTGGGGCTGCACTCGTTTGAAGAGCACACCTTATGCTGTGGTGGGATGAGATGAGGTAGAAAGGCCAGTTCCTCTCCATACCACCTTTTACCTTCCCACTGAAATCAGGCAGGAGCTGATTTTGCTACTGGATGAGCACGAAGAGTCATTAGGTGCCGATCCCCTCCGGGACTTGAACTAGTGTTGTTCTGCACGAAAAGCGGTGCTCTAGGACACTGTACCAGCATTTTATGTTGTGATGGAGTAACTTTATATGAAGTCATACTGAATTTAGTACAAGTAAACTTGAAAATATGGGTTTCCATCAGGATGGACATCTGAAAACCTGTGCCAGATCAGCCAACTTTGATCCCTGCTGTGCAACCCAACAAAAATGGAACAAGCCAAAAGAAAATATCTTGTCTTTGGAGAAATTGTTGCGCTTTTTTATGCGACAGAAGTTCTGTTGACATCTTATTTAATCTGTCAGCTTCATACATTTTGACATGGGGGTTGCTCTGCACTGCGGTGCATCCAACACCAGTGACACCTAAGTTTAACACCATGTAAGCTGTCCGAAGATGTCTTAAGCCACCGTGACATTTGCATGAATTTGATCAGTAAACTCAGTGTAAACTCTTGTAAACTGTGTGCTGCTATGTGCCAGCGAGCAAAGAAAAATTTGAAGTGTTCAAAATTTCTGGCATGCATTAATTTTGTGCCACTTTCATGAACTTGTCACGAACATTGCGCAACCTATTCACAAACACAATATCTGTCATTGAGTGCAGGGCATCTGAACCTCAAATTAGATTATGAAGAGATGTTAACATAATTTTACTGATACATTATCTAACTCATAAGAAGGAATGAAAATGTTTGACCAATCCATTGCAATATGTACGTATATTATAAATTAACATAGGGGGTCGTTTTGACCGTTGGAGTTTTCTGTAATTATTGTTTGGCTTTTGCCTTACAATATAAAGCGCCTTGGGGCAACTGTTGTGATTTGGCGCTATATAAATAAAATTGATTTGATTTGATAAATAATTACCTTTGAGACAAGATTCCAAATGTGTTCTCCATCGCATGACGTGCACAAGACAACCTGCAGCTGTAGATAATTTCTCTGATTCTGGGAGCGATGAGAGAATGATTTCATCAGCCAAATTCTGAGAGCAGTTGCATCATCGGCTACAAAATGATATGTCACAGGCTTTATTTTATATAATAAGGCGTCAAGCAGGACAAACGGGATGCATTGGCACGATGAATTGAGCGGCAGTGCGACAATCAAATTCGTACAAGTGTCAAGAGGGCTTTACTTCACCTCTTAAGAGCGTGATATAGTTGTGCTCCATTCTGCTGACTCCCTATTTAATAAGTGGATTTAGTTATAAATCCATGCAGTTGCAGTGCCACAGAAGGTGAAGGCAGCAGAGATGTGCCGAAGTGATTCCGATTTCACAGACCGCTCTGTGGTTTCACAGACTGTGATATGTTTGTACACAGCGGTGTGTAACTGCAGCACGTTGATAGAAAAACTTTTACTGAAAACATTCATTCATTTTCTATACCCGTCTTACTCCAGGGTGTGAGGCGGGGTACACCCTGGACAGCACGTCATTCTATCGCAGGGCCTCATATTGACAGACAAACATTCACACGCACACTTACAGTCAATTTAAAGTTCCTAATTCACCTAACCTGCATGTCTTTGGAAGTGGGAGGAAGTCGGAACACGCAGAGGGAACCCACGTGAACACGGGGAGAACATGCGATCCCACAACCTTCATGCAACAGTGCTAACCACTAAGCCACGTACGTTTTTGCATTGTTGGCACATCTGATGTATTCACTGATAAAGGAAAAGGCTTGTTGGCGTCTCAGTTGATTATTCAGCACATTCATGTCACGACCGACACAAGAAAGCCAGAGTAGTTGAATCTTTCATTCTGGTTGACATCCTCGGCTCCAGTCATGTCTTTATGATTGTGTTGACGATAAAATGTCCAGTTATGTTAATAATGGCAGACTGACCCCATGAAGATTCCATGCATCAGATTCCATGATAGTATGTTTTTTGTTTGTTTTCTGTGATGTTGGTGCTGCTGTGAGACAAAGTCCAGGAGGACATTAGTCATCTGACACTGAATTACAACTCTTCGCTCTTTGACTGACAGCACGCTAGCAACAACAGGTGAAGCACTCAAATGTATTTTGTTGGTTTTTTAAATCTGTTTTATTTCATTCACAGGAAGTGACTTTCAGATGATGTTATCGAACTGTAACCATCAAACATCCTGCACAACCGTCAGTGGGTAGGGGTTTGTGTAGTCGGGTCAGCCTTCAGGAGTGGCATTTATTCGCAGATTTTACAGTTTTTACTTCGATTTTAGACTGCAGAAGCGTCTCTGCTACAGTTTGATCAGGACTCTCCATAATGAAGTCTTTAAACGTGCCTAAGACCAACTTTATTTGCAGCCTGATGCAACACTTTAGGAAAAATCCACCCTGAAATACTTTAATACAGTTGAACATTAGATTAAAGAATATATAATATATATTTACCATTGACCATACAACCTGCCTTCCTCCAACCCTGGACCTGTAAACTGTGCATGTTGGAAAATCTGCCAGAAGGAGTTCTTTGTTAGGACACATATGTACTAAAGGTTCCCACTGCATGCAGATTCATCGTCCAAAACCATTCACGCAGACACACTGTCAGGGGGCTGTCATGCAAGGTGCTCACGACACACTGGGAGCAACTAAGGGATTAAGGACCTTGCCCAAGGGCTCTTAGCAATTTTCTGGTCTGGCTGGGTTTTGAACCAAGGATCCTCTGGTCTGAGGATCCGCTTCCCATAATTTTATATTCCCAAAGGGTGTTACCAAAAGGATGCACGCCAACATGGCTCTGGGGACAGTTGGATAGACCTACAACTAGTCAGAGTAACTAAATTTGATGTATGCCAAGTGGTGCATAAAACTCACGAATTGTAAGCTTAAGAGCTCCCACTAAATGTTTGGATAAACCAACAAGCTGCTACTAAAATTAATAAGTAAAAGTAGAGTGAATCACAGCCTGCTGCTTTGTTTCCACTTGGTGTTGTCATGTTGTGAACTCACTAGAACTACTTGCAGGTTAGTTTCCACAACTATAGCTAAGGCAGGTGGCTAGTAGTTTAACATAATACACAGATTTTTGGTATGACATTATTCAAGAGTCAGTAGTTACCCAACAATCCCCAAAACAGTTTCTTTGAGAACTTTGTCAGCTAATATGGGTCTCTATGTGCAGCCAGGACTCAGTCTTTGAGATCGAGAGATGCCTGGTAAGAGCTTATCATGAATTCACCAGACAGAAGTGATGCTGATACAACTGCTGAATGTCTGTAGTACAGGGGTGGCCAAGTTCGGTCCTCGAGAGCCACACTCCTGGCACCCTTAGTTGTCTCCCTGCTCCAACACACCTGAATCCAATGAAAGGCTCATTAAAAGTCTGCTAACGAGTCTTTCATTGGATTCAGGTGTGTTGGAGCAGGGAGACAACTAAGAGTGTCAGGAGTGTGGCTCTCGAGGACCGAACTTGGCCACCCCTGCTGTAGTAGATCGAGTCCTCAGATGA
Source organism: Thalassophryne amazonica (assembly GCF_902500255.1). NCBI lineage: Eukaryota > Metazoa > Chordata > Actinopteri > Batrachoidiformes > Batrachoididae > Thalassophryne > Thalassophryne amazonica. The sequence continues at coordinate 30,328,617 of NC_047106.1, forward strand.
TCCTTGGATATCTTTGGAATGATTTTGTGTCTATTGAATGGATTCTTGGGGAGACCCAGATGAGGCATTACACTTGTTTGATCGAGCTCACAGGTACCACCTCAATGATGAGGAACCCAGCAACTAGAAAAGTCAGAGGACGCCCATGTTTCACCTGGCTGCAGCAGGTACATTGCTGCTTTCGAGAGATGGGGATGAACTGGTTGTCTGCTTGGGTGGCTGACATCCAGGACCCAGGGACCTTCCACGCTGTGGTGAATGCATGGCACCAGTGCATGCTAACAGAGCTGAACTGACTTTATGTAATTACTCTATTGTTCCAACAATTACAGAGCTTGTGGTTTCTTCTATGTAGAAATTGGCATCTTGGATCTCCAGGAAGTCCACTCAGCACCTTCAGTTTAGAGAAGAGGTAATGATCTACCAGATCAAGTGAACACAGGAGGTATTCAAGCTTGATTCTGCTCTCCTTGATGGATGCTGTAGACATGCAGGAGCATACCCATCTTGTTGTGCCAAATTTTAAGTTTCTCCTTTAGCTGTTTCATGGGGCCGAGTTGGTTTCTTGTAAGGCGGAGATGGTTCCACTGAATGATCTTTGTTCTGTGGTTCCAAGTGACAGAACAAACTCATCCATGACAAGATTCATTGAAAAAATTGAGATCCACTTCAAAAATGGCAAAATTTAAACTTGAAGATGAACAGTTTCTGAGAAAATGATCAGTCAACCATCACGCAGCAACAGAAAAATAAGTTATACAAACTTTGAGATAACCTTCTTGTGAATTTTGCATCAGTCATCGTACATTAAAACCGTTAACTTCTGGACCCATTTTGTTCTGCTGTGGTGTCCTTTCTTATCCTTGAGTGTAACTGCCAAACAGAAACAACACTCTCAAACATGGAGATATTTCCAGGACAACACCGTGCATGTGAGCGACCAAACACAGGGTTATTCTGGCATCAGTGCCACGTCACAAACAAAGGGAAAGGTATTGTTTCCAGCCGCGCCATTCTGCTCTGACGTTTCACAGTGAATTGTTTGAGAGGCATCAGTGACAGTAACAGTAGCCAGACTACCCAGACCACAATGCATTGCAGCTATAAGACATGTTGCATAACAGGTCTTGGGATTAGAAAAAAAAATGGCCACACCTGAAAATTGCTATGTGGTTGGTTCTAGCCCTGTTCTCATATGCTTGCTTTTTAATGATAGGTTTACATCTATGTGGGGACTCATCACAATTATAATTAGTCATTATTTACACCTGAGGTAGAAATGTAGCTGGGAGGTTTGTGGCACTTGTAGAACAATGAAGACCTTGTTGATTTCTTCCATCCAGTAGGATTTAGGAACTCTGCCTCCTGGTGGCCACAATTACAGTTGAAATGCAACCGAGCATCTTGCATGTCCAGAGTCTTCATCAGGTGACCTTGCGGGCCATGATATATATAAAAAAAGCTTGATTATATATATATATATATATATATTTTTTTTTTTTTTTTTTTTTTTTTTAACTGTCTAGGTATCTTAATGCAAGGGTGACACATCTTCACCCCTAGTAGCCAAAATTAGAACTGAAATGCACCCAAAGTTGAACATGTTGAATATCTCAGTGAGATGACATTGGATGCCAAGATTCAGCTTGATATAAGAAGTCATTGTTACACTATCATATACACAAGGTTTCTGATATTCAGCTCCCTGGTGGCCAAAAGTAGAATTGAATTTTTTTCCCATTTTATACATCTCTGGGGTTTTGTGAGGTAACTTTGTGTCCCAAGTTACACCTTGATATACAAAGCCTTTGTTAAGATATCATGTATCCAAGGTTTACTAGACGCTGCCTCTGGTGGGTAAAATTAAAATTGAAAAGTGCCAAACTTGCCCGGGGTCTGAATCGGGTCCTTCGTTTTAGTTTTCTGTCACCGGTTTGGTGGGTATCCTCATTCAGTCATAGAAATGGAGTAAAATGAAGGCATTTATTTTATTATTAACAACCTAAATCTAATATTGATAAGGGAGTATGAAAGGGTGTATTTTTCCTTCTAAACATTGCATTTGTCTTTCATGTGGTCTGGGTCACTAGAGCACTCTGACGACAAGGGGAAGAAGTGATGTAGAGACAGAAGTGGCGGAACAGGTTTGCACAGCTCTGCTATGTCCTGGAAGATGAAACAAACTTTAATATGTAGGAAACAGTTTTCTCCTCCAAACAAATTCCTTCCAAAGAAAGTCACAGCAACACTTCATTTGATTGTCAGTTGTCCACGAAGGAGTTGTACTTGTCAGACTGATTGGAGGTTTTTTTGTTTGTTTGATTTACACCTTAGAGGTTTGGAGCATCTTCAGCGCACCAAGATGGTTTAGTGTTGAATGTGTTCGGTGTGCCTTTTACTTTTCAGATTTTATGTTGAATTAAGATGTTTGAAGTTATTTCTGGACAGATTTTTTTTTTTTTTTTTTTTTCCATTCTCAAAGTGAATAGAGGTTTTACAAAGGTACAAAACCAAAATCCCTCAGAAGTTTCCCTATATGACCCACCGTGTGGCGTTTTGGAGCTTCTTCAGCTTCTAGACCGTTTTTTTCTCGTTGGTCACTCAGTGTATGCCATTTAAAAGTATTATAGCAATATTTCTCTAGACTGTAAAGTCATGAAGATTCTAGTGGACGTGTTTCCAGGTATACTTTCACTTCCTGCTGATAAAACATCAACCTACAAATAGCAGTTTTATATTTACCGTCGTTGATGTCGACCACACATAAGCTAATGTGCTGTTGAGATTAAAAAGGTTTATCAAACACAATGTTGTGTATGTTTGAATCACTGTGAACGCAGCTGAATTGGGTGCTCAATTAATGGATTAGTCTAATCACTATATATATATATATATATATATATATATATATATAGACAGTGTTCAGAGTAATAGTAGTGCTATGACTAAAAAGATTAATCCAGGTTTTGAGTATATTTCTTATTGTTACATGGGAAAATTCAGTAGATTCTCACAAATCCAACAAGACCAAGCATTCATGATATGCACAATCTTAAGGCTATGAAACTGGACTGTTAGTAAAAAAAAAAGTAGAAAAGGGGGTGTTCACAATAATAGCAGTGTGGCATTCAGTCAGCGAGTTCGTCAATTTTGTGGAACAAACAGGTGTGAATCAGGTGTCCCCTATTTAAGGATGAAGCCAGCACCTGTTAAACATGCTTTTCTCTTTGAAAGCCTGAGGAAAATGGGACGTTCAAGACATTGTTCAGAAGAACAGCGTAGTTTGATTAAAAGTTGATTGGAGAGGGGCAAACTTATAGGCAGGTGCAAAAAAATTATAGGCTGTTCATCTACAATGATCTCCAATGCTTTAAAATGGACAAAAAAAACAGCGACGCATGGAAGAAAACGGAGTGTAAGTGCTGTGACAGTTAGAAGACGCCTGTGTGAAGCTAATTTATTTGCAAGAATCCCCTGCAAAGTCCCTTGGTTAAATAAAAGACGTGCAGAAGAGGTTACAATTTGCACATCAACTGGCCTAAAGAGAAATGGAGGAATATTTTGTGGACTGATGAGAGTAAAATTGTTCTTTTTGGGTCCAAGGGCCGCAGACAGTTTGTGAGACGACCCCCAAACTCTGAATTCAAGCCACAGTTCACAGTGAAGACAGTGAAGCATGGTGGTGCAAGCATCATGATATGGGCATGTTTCTCCTACTATGGTGTTGGGCCTATATGTCGCATACCAGGTATCATGGATCAGTTTGGATATGTCAAAATACTTGAAGAGGTCATGTTGCCTTATGCTGAAGAGGACATGCCCTTGAAATGGGTGTTTCAACAGGACAATGACCCCAAGCACACTAGTAAACAAGCAAAATCTTGGTTCCAAACCAACAAAATTAATGCCTCGCAGATGTGAAGAAATGAAAAACTGGTTATACAACTAAATACTAGTTTAGTGATTCACAGGATTGCTAAATTAAAAAAAAGCAGTTTGAACATAATAGTTTTGAGTTTGTAGCGTCAACAGCAGATTCTACTATTATTGTGAAAACCCCCTTTTCTACTTTTTTTTTTTTTTTTTTTTTTTTTTTTTACTAATAGCCCAATTTCATAGCCTTAAGAGTGTGCATATCATGAATGCTTGGTCTTGTTGGATTTGTGTGACTCTACTGGTATCTTGTTTCCCATGTAACAATAAGAAATATATTCAAAACCTGGATTAATCTTTTTAGTCACATAGCACTACTATTATTCTGAACACTACTGTGTATATATATATATATATATATATATATATATATATATATATATATATATATATATATATATATATATATATATATATATATGTGTGTGTGTGTGTATTTCATTTAAAGCAGTTTGTTGAGAAATTATGCCACATTTTGACTTTTTCTCCTTTTCAAATGGGAAGTTTTTTTTCACAGGTTTCACTGCTTTTAAAATGCTCCACATTTTAACAAAATGGTACCTTATTTTTACAGCAGCTCTGCATCCTGTCAGATCTCAGACGTTAAGCAGAGGAGGTTCTGATGACTACTTGGCTCTAGGAGAGTTGTATAAAGAAGGGCGTACCGGTGTAAAACCTGTGCCCAAATCTCAATGCTGATCTCTTCCAGATCTGCTGTGGCAACTGGGGGCAACCAAAAGAGGGACGAAAAAAACACAAACACATATATATTTGCTTGGTTTCAAATCATTTTCAGATACATTTGGTTACAACCACAAACTTCTGTTTTAACAGAATTGAAACTTTTCCACCAAAGGTTTAAAGTGCTTTTAAGATGAATTAAAGTATATGTGACACCAAAAATGTGCACAAGTAATCACTAAAAATTATGAACTGTTGATATTTTAAAACATTCTGAACAATAAAAGTCGATAAGTGCGCAGGTGAAGGATAAACTACAGCTGTCTGAAGCCTGCGCTCTATTTCAGCCCTCAGCTGCGGCCATATTGTTGCTACGTCATCACGAGAATGGGACCTGCTGATTCAAGCCCAAATCAATTGTAAACACAGCAGAGGTCCAGCTGTTTCCGGACGACTTTTTTCGAGTGTGGAGCAGTTTTTTGTTTTGTTTTGTTATGTTTTTTTAAAGTCCAGTCTGAAGGTGATTTTGAAGAAACTAGGGGACACAGCCTTATGGTTTTGAGCCTTATTTAGACCACAATGAGGGATACTAAACCTTAAAGGAAAACCTTCAGTCTGACAACAGTGATGATATTGGCAGAGTTCAGAACACAGTATGGTGATTATGAAAAAAAATAATGCAGGCGATTTCAGCATGCAGGCAGAGATAATAAACTGTTTTGTTGTTGTTGTTGTTTGTTTTTTTGCCAGGTCTTTGGTCGTAATCAACTGATTAAATAAAATAGTTTTTCTGTCTGTGACAACAGAAAAATGTGATGAGGAAGTGTGTATTTTTTGTTTTCTTTTGTTTTTTTTTTTTCTTTCTTTCTTAGAAACGGGTACATTCAAATCTGAAAAGTCACGAGTGACTGAAAATATCAGCTCTTTTTAAAATAAATATTGTTTCCTTCTTGAATACAGTTAGTGTACTATACGTTAGTAACGTAACACATTAAATATTAAAACCATTCACACAAGGAGTAAATGACAGTCTTACCTGTTTGTTTCAGTGAGATCATCTTTAGTTTGATGAAAACTTATCCACCTTTACAAAACAACGTCTGAAAATAATTTAATTCCTTATGTCCTGGTTGAAGAAAAGTCCCTTTGTCACACAGGAGTTTGGTGCCAGGTTACAGCACCACCTGTAATCCATTAATTGCAGTTGATGGATCGAGTCTGGCTGTGAATGAGCCTCCTCTTCTTCCACCACTTGCTGCGCTTTTGTGCAGCAAGTTGAAAGACTCTCAATCCCTCATCTGCTCATAACGTCTCAGTCTGCATGCAACAAAATTATCCCATGATCCACAAAACAATCAAATAAAATAATGTGAAAATACTCAGTTTTACCTCTGTGTCGAGTGGTGAAGCCACAGACACAGTGTGTGTGCGCTCATCAATATAAGTGTTCCACCTGCCAATCAGAAGGATTCTGCTGGCCAGAATTAACCTTTGACACCAAAAACACCGTGCAGCTCTGACCCGAACCACTCTGTGGAAACGGGGCTGTCAGTAGTCTGTAAACATCCATAAATGAATGGGGCTATTAAGATAATGGTTCTCATGCTGATGTCACTTCCTCCTTCTTCTCCTATGTCAGGACCCATCCGGAAGTTCCTGGTTTTAGTAGCGCGTAGTTCAAAATCCGAATATTTATGTCAGTAACTGCGCACCAGGAAAGGATAAATTTCAAACTGTTGTTTTAGTCTTAAATACTCCAAAAAACATTGCATATAGTGTAATCTACACTTGAGTAAATCATTCCACCAGATATTGGCTGAATGATTTATATATATTTTGTTTTTAACTATTGGACTTGGAGTAAGAAATATTAAGTTTTTTTTAATGAGTAAATGACTCATTGAATCGATCAATTGCTGTTATTAATGGTTAGTCGAATCACACTATAAAAAATTATTAGCTTTTTGCTTTGATGGCAGTTAGTATGATAAAAGCTGAATCATTTTATATTCAATCCTTCAGAAATAAATGTGTGTAAAACCACAGAGTATGGATGAAAAAGTAGAGTTGAAGACCCCGAGACTCATTGGTGCTGGTGCTCATCTTTACATTCCATAGTGTGAAGCAGATGAGACTCTACTCCCCTTGGACAGGATACCAGTCTAACACAGGTTACACTCCCAGTCGAGGAAAACGCAGAGGAAGAGTCTTGCACAAGAACACAGACAGCTATTGTGATTGGGAGTCAAACCCAGGTCTGCATATTACCACACCACCTCCTTATCCATGGAGCTAAAGCACCAAATGGACTGCGTTTATAGTACAGCAATGACACACAGTCAAGTTGCTCAACTGCACGCAGTAATTTGGGGATTAAAGCCATTGCCCAAGGGCCCTTAATGCTGTTCTAGTCTGATGGGGATTTGAACTGAAGATCTGGTTACAAACCCACAACAGCAACCACTTGATCATCAACTGTTTTATATGCTCACAGTAAACTCACCAGTGTTAACACTGACAGTGACAATAGGGGTCCACACTGGGTCAGTGAGGAATATACATACACTGGCAGTGTTAATTTAACACTGGTGATTTTGCTGTGTTAAAGTTGAAAAAAATTTACTGGATTTTCCTTCTGCAGATTTCTCTTTGTTGAACTGGTCTTCAATTAAATTGATTTTATTCCTATCGCACCAAAGCTGCAAAGTGCGCCCGTCTGAGTGCACCACAGCGCTGTGGCGTGGGTGAGTTAATGAGCTGGAAAAATGAATCGCACCAAGTGCTGCTTATAAACCGCTGAGTCACAGCTGAACCTGCAATCATTTCATCCAGAAGTGACGCACTGGAGGCAGTGAACCCAGCAGGAGGTCCACGACCGATTCTGTTATTTTAGAGTTGGTATGACAGAATATATACTCCTGATTAATCTGGTTTACTCTGAAGCAGATCTCATATTTATTTTTTATGGTGTCACAGTAGCAGTTCTGGATTCACTATAACTCCAACAGTTCAGTTGCCCCGGATTGTTCAGCGTCACCACAGCAGGCCTAGTACAGGTCCCCATTAGGATTTGGCATTACTTTTACACCGGATGTCCTTCCTGATGCAACTCCAGTTTTACATGGAGGAAGACAGACAGCCTCAGGTCTTCCCAAATGGTCTCCTAGCAAAGTACTAAACTGCTTCTCTTCTGAGACCTGATGGGATCTGGTGGACACAAAGCAGGATGACGGCTGACTTGACATGCTCTATAACGACCTAAAGTTACCACAATCATCAGACGGAGGGCGTGTTTGAAAAGTGACATCTTTCACTGATAGTGATGGCAGCGTACCCGGAGAGTCACCCTCTGGCACTAAACTATTATCATTTCTGACAAACACTTGAGAAAATCATGTTTCAAATGTTGTACAAATAATGTTTCAAGTGGTTGCAGCAGACAGGTGGTTAATTTTGACAGAGGGGGATGGAATGGGTTCCTGCCTGTGGGTTTGCCATCCAGGGCTCACTGTGGTTCCATGGTGCGACACATAGCAGGGTGATTCTTTAACTACGGGCACTATTGGCCTTGTAAATGTAATTTCCACCACACCATTGCCTTACAATATAAAGCGCCTTGGGGCAACTGTTTGTTGTGATTTGGCGCTATATACATGTGCTCTGATGTTACTGTTTATCTCCATAGAAACTACCCACGCAACCTTTCAAACAAACTTTTTAAAGGGACATTATTGTTGTGGTGGAAATTACGGCAATAGTGTGGGACAACTACATTTCGTTTAAAAAAATCACAACAGTTGTATGACACTGAATACCCCAATTATGTTTTGATTATTTTACTGATATTTTATTCAGAGATATTTTAAAACATTAGAAAAAACGTTTGTTTACTATTCATTTTTATCATTGAAGATCATAAGTCTGGGTGTGGGACAAGCACAAAACAGCAATAATGATGCTGAAAAAAGGTGAAAAAGTCATCATAGACTACTAGGACAAATTTCTTAAAACACTTTCATTGTAAAGATAACTATAAAAGTGTGAAATTTCCCCTTTTTTCTTTTTTTCAGAAAATATGATCAAGGGACATAAAAGTGCCCGCAGTCTAAGAATCACCCAGCAGCAGTGCATCATCCCAGACTGGATGTGACCTAAATTACCTAGAACCTGGGAGTAGAGAAACAGTTAAACGAATTATACTATGACATGATTACTTTTTCCACATTTTTTATGTTACAGCCTTATTCCAAAATGAATTATTCTTTTTTTTTTCCCCCTCAAACATCTACACACAATACCCCATAATGACATGAAAAGATTTTTTTTTTTTCCCGATATATAAGGTCCCACAGTTGACAGTGTATGTCAGAGCACAAACCAAGCATGAAGTCAAAGGAATTGTCTGTAGATCCCGAGGCAGGATTGTCTCGAGGCACAAATCTGGGGAAGGGTACAGAAACATATCTGCACCTTTGAAGGTCCCACTGAGCACAATGGCCTCTATCATCTGTAAATGGAAGGAGTTCAGACCCACTCTACCTAGAGCTGGCCACCCATCTAAACTGAGCATTCAAAGAGAAGGGCCTTCGTCAGGGAGGTGACCAAAAACCCAATGGACACTCTGTCAGAGCTCCAGCATTCCTCTGTGGAGAGAGGAGACCCTTCCAGAAGGACAACCGTATCTACTTAGTAAAAGGCACATGGCAGCCTGCCTGGAGTTTGCCAAAAGGCCCTTGAAGGACTCTTAGACCATGAGAAACAAAATTATCTGGTCTGATGACACAAATTAAACTCTTTGGCGTGAATGCCAGGCCTCATGTTTGGATGAAAGCAGGCACCAGCCCTAAAGCATGGTGGTGGCAGCATCATGCTGTGGAGATGTTTTTCAGCAGCAGGAACTGGGAGACTAGTCAGAATTGAGGTTCATCTTTCACCAAGACTGTGACCCTAAGCACACAACCGAGATATCAAAGGAGTGGCTTCAGGACAACTCTGTGAATGTCCTTGAGTGGCTCAGCCAGAGCCCAGACCTGAGTCCGACTGAACATCTCTGGAGAGAACTGAAACAGACACTCCTGCTCCCACATCATATTCAAGAAGACTTGAGGCTGTAATTTCTGCCAAAGATGCATCAACAAAGTATTAAGCAAAGGGTGTGTATACTTATGGACATGTGATTTCTTAGTTTTTTTATTTTTAATGAAGTTGCAAAAAAAAAAAACAACCTTTTTCATGTTGTCATTATGGTGTGTTGTGAGTACAATTTTGAGAGGAAAAAAAAATGCATTTACTCCATTTTGGAATAAGGCTGTAACATAACAAAACATGGAAAAGTGAATCACTGTGAATATTTTCTGGATGCACTGTATACACACACACACACACACTGAGTGGTGTTCTCATTTACATTATTGATTTGATGAAAATAAGCACTTTCTTTCATGTTTATGAGCTCCACATTTCCTGTTCTGACAGTTGAAATATCAGCAGTTACAAACGTAAGGGGCATTTTGACACGCACTCATTTAAAAAGTGTGACCCTGCAGTACATTTCCCTGAAATGTACCCAAATTAAAGTGAAATCCATTTTACCACTTTATCGTTATTTATAGTTGAACTCTGGACAGCTTGAGAACGCTGAAGACAGTGTGCTCCCCCCAACCGTATATCGGAGGCCTGTTCACTCATCAGATCACAGCATAGTGGAATGACATCAATGGTTGGCATGACAACGGGAGGAGAGTGGATGACAGCATCCTCCTACCTTTTAGAGAACGAGATCACAGTGCTCTTCAGGATTAGTTTCATCCTGAAAAATGGAAATGGAAGCCGGAAAGAAAAACTCCCATCAGGTTGCAGGAGACGGAAAGTCTGTGGGAAAGCTAATGTGGAATCATTCTCCCTATTCTGCTTTATGTCCTTGTCTGTGGATGGAAAACCCAGTGCAGATGAACTTGGAAGCACCTGGGAGGAGGCTCTGTTCAGTATTACAAAGAAAGTTTGTACAGGTCATAGGCAGGTACTCAACATGACAACATTTGCAATACGAGGTCTGTTAGAAAAGTATCGGACCTTTTTATTTTTTTCAAAAACCATATGGATTTGAATCAAGTGTGATTGCATCAGACAAGCTTGAACCTTCGTGCGCATGCATGAGTTTTTTCGTCGGTTGCGTCATTCGCCTGTGAGCAGGCTTTGTGTGAGCACTGGTCCACCCCTCTCATCAGATTTTTATTGCGAATAAATGTCTGAACAATTTGGAGCTTTGCTGCATCAATTTTTTTCCAGAAACTGTGAGAGACCTCCAGGTGGACACCGTTCGGAAAATTAATATGGCTTTCAGGGACGATTTTATGGGGATTATACCTCATGCCTCAACATGTCCTGGAAGGCTTCGTCACGGCGTTGCTTTGCGCCATGCGGTGGAGCCGCTCCTCTTTCCATGACAAAAACTCCTGTAACAGTGGAATGTGCCGTTCATTTCTAAACTGGACGCTGTCTTGATCCGGTATGTCGTCTGACTAGCACAGGAATTGTGAAAACATGTGGACATCAGCACTTTTTCAGCACATTAAGACAGAAGTGCGGAGGAGTTCCGCGCGTCGTGGTGGAGCCGCATGGCACAAAGCAATGCCGTGATGAAGCCTTCCAGGACATGTTGAGGCATGTCCAGCTCATGCACAATCACAATCTGATAATTACACGACTGAAAAGCCACCGACAACCGTCTGAAATCCACCTGAAAGCCGTCCTGTGAGACCAACACGGAGGTGGTTTTTTGCTGCGTAATGAACGGCTCCGTGGCACGTCCCTCCGCTTTTCTTTCCATGAAAAAAACTCCTGTAACAGTGGAATGTGCCGAAAAAGGACTGATGTCCTCGTCTCCTGCCTTTTTGTGAAAGCCAGATAAGGTCCCGGATCAACAAAGCCTTCACGTTAGAAATGATCTGGTTGTTTCAGCGGGGTTTGAGCCTGTCGATCGGCACTGGGAGCATGCCGCGCTCTCAGCAGTTGTGGGCCGTCTTTAAAGCGGCAGTAACACTCCTTAATCTGTATAATCCCCATAAAATCATCCCTGAAAGCCATATTAATTTTCCGAACGGTGTCCACCTGGAGGTTTCTGGAAAAAAAATTGATGCAGCAAAGCTCCAAATCATTCAGACATTTATTCGCAATAAAAAACGACGAGAGGGTGGACCAGTGCTCACACAAAGCCTGCTCACAGGCGAATGACGCAACCGACAGGCGTGAAAAAACTCACGCATGCGCACGAAGGTTCAAGCTTGTCTGATGCAATCACACGTGATTCAAATCCATATGGTTTTTGAAAAAAATAAAAAGGTCCGATACTTTTCTAACAGACCTCGTATTAAAACATCTTTATCAATCAAGCTTCCAACTGTTCCACTCATATTTCAGTAATGAGGTACTGTGGGGATCTGACCCCTTACTAATACTTTGACTCCACCCAAGAGAGATAGAAGCAACATTTTGTGGGTGGTGGAAAAATTTATATCTTGTTCTGACCTGTAATTTGAAATAATACAATATATTTACCGTATTCATGTCTGAAGAATGTAGTAATACAATTTTAGACACCTGTAAAAGTGGACCATACCATTTCTTAATGTTACCTGAATGTCTCAAGTGCTTGCCTCATTATTACAATAACTCATTTGGTGTAGTACAGGCCCATGTTAACCTAATACGTATCAAAGGATACGTATTGGTTAACATGAGTAGCTAGCAAGCTTGTTTCATACACTTAGATTGTGTCAGGTGTCTATAGATGGTTAGTTTCTAAGTTTTGCCTCAAGTTACAGGGGTTTTTTTAACTTTCACTTTTGATACTCTGTGCTTCTTACCCTAGCGATAAAGTTCTATCTAATCTAATCTAATCTTATACTCAACAAAAATATAAACGCAACACTTTTGGTTTTGCTCCCATTTTGTATAAGATGAACTCAAAGATCTGAAACTTTTTCCACATACACAATATCACCATTTCCCTCAAATATTGTTCACAAACCAGTCAAAATCTGTGATAGTGAGCACTTCTTTGCTGAGATAATCCATCCCACCTCACAGGTGTGCCATATCAAGATGCTGATTAGACACCATGATTAGTGCACAGGTGTGCCTTAGACTGTCCACAATAAAAGGCCACTCTGAAAGGTGCAGTTTTGTTTTATTGGGGGGGGGATACCAGTCAGTATCTGGTGTGACCACCATTTGCCTCATGCAGTGCAACACATCTCCTTCGCATAGAGTTGATCAGGTTGTCAATTGTGGCCTGTGGAATGTTGGTCCACTCCTCTTCAATGGCTGTGCGAAGTTGCGACGACGAACTGGAGTCAGATCGAGACCCCGATGAGGACGACGAGCATGCAGATGAGCTTCCCTGAGACGGTTTCTGACAGTTTGTGCAGATATTCTTTGGTTATGCAAACCGATTGTTTCAGCAGCTGTCCGAGTGGCTGGTCTCAGACGATCTTGGAGGTGAACATGCTGGATGTGGAGGTCCTGGGCTGGTGTGGTTACACGTGGTCTGCGGTTGTGAGGCTGGTTGGATGTACTGCCAAATTCTCTGAAACACCTTTGGAGACGGCTTATGGTAGAGAAATGAACATTCAATACACAAGCAACAGCTCTGGTTGACATTCCTGCTGTCAGCATGCCAATTGCACGCTCCCTCAAATCTTGCGACATCTGTGGCATTGTGCTGTGTGATAAAACTGCACCTTTCAGAGTGGCCTTTTATTGTGGGCAGTCTAAGGCACACCTGTGCACTAATCATGGTGTCTAATCAGCATCTTGATATGGCACACCTGTGAGATGGGATGGATTATCTCAGCAAAGGAAAAGTGCTCACTATCACAGATTTAGACTGGTTTGTGAACAATATTTGAGGGAAATGGTGATATTGTGAATGTGGAAAAAGTTTCAGATCTTTGAGTTCATCTTATACAAAATGGGAGCAAAACCAAAAGTGTTGCATTTATATTTTTGTTGAGCGTATAAAGCCTATTAACACAACAGTCATTATCTCAGTAACGTTAGGTGTATTAGTTATGTAACAGCTGAATAATGTTAGGTGTGTTGAGTATATTTTACAACTTGGGACTTCCGCCCTTGTCGGAGTCCCAAGTTTCAGCTTGGGACTCCGACAAGGGCAGTCGCATCTCCTCCACTCTCCCTTATCTCTGCTCTCTGCTTTAACCTTCAAGTCCCTACTTCACCAGACTGTGAATTCCTCAAATTACGAGGTCTGTTAGAAAAGTAACCGACCTTTTTATTTTTTCAAAAACCTGATGGATTTGAATCACGTGTGCTTGCATGAGCCAACCTTGAACCTTCATGTGCATGCGTGAATTTTTTCACACCTGTCGATTGCGTCATTTGCTTGTAAGCAGCCTTTGTGTGAGGATGGGTGGAGTCTCTCATCGTTTTTTCTTTGCAAGGAAATGGTGGAACGACTGGAGCAGCGCGACTGCATCAAATTTTGCCAGAAACTGGGCGACAGCCAGGTGGAAACCTTTCGGATTATTCAGACGTCTTTCGGTGACGATGCTATGGGTATCACACAGATTAAGGAGCGGTACAACCGGTTTAAAGACGGCCGCACAACGGTGGAGAGCGCGCCACGCTCCGGGCGGCCATCAACATGCTGAAATGACCGGATCATTTCCAAAGTGATCGCTGTGCTGATGTGGGACCGTCGTGTGACTATCCGAGAAATTGCAGAAGAGGTGGACATCAGAAGTTTTTCTGCACATTCCACTGTGACAGAAGATTTTGCCATGAAAAGAGTTGCAGCGAAATTCATGCCGATGGCCTCAAAACAGCTATCATCCAGCCTCTCCTCAAAAAACCCACTCTTGATCCTGAACCTCTGTCAAATTACAGACCCATCTCCAATCTACCCTTCATCTCCAAAATTCTTGAAAGAATTGTATCCATCCAACTTCACAACCATCTTAAATCAAACAGTCTGTATGAAAAATTTCAGTCTGGTTTTCGGCCCTCCCACAGCACTGAGACAACTCTCATCAGAGTCACCAATGACCTTCTGATGACCTCTGACTCCACTTCCCTCCTCATCCATCTCGGCCTCTCTGCTGCATTTGATACTGTTGATCACCACATCGGGATCCCGAGCTATAGAGCCTACAAAGGCTCCAATATGTCCAAAATAGTGCTGCCCGGGTCCTGATGAGAGTGGGTAAATATGAGCACATCACCCCCATTCTTCGCTCTTTGCACTGGCTCCCCATTCACCTCCGTATTGAATTCAAAATCCTCCTTCACACCCATCAATGTGCACGGTGTAGCCCCCGCCTACCTCACCGAACTCCTCAACCGACATACATCAGCTAGAATCCAGTCAAGCCAACTGCATCGCCTGCACCCACCCAGGACTCGGCTCAAGACCATGGGCAACAGGGCCTTCGAGGCTGCTGCTCCCTGTCTGTGGAATACCCTTCCTGACCACCTTAGGGCTCCACAGATGGTGGATGCTTTTAAAAAAGGGCTAAAAACCTTCCTTTTTCGAAAGGCCTTCCCTGGCTGACTCTATCTGATTTTATCGATGGCTGTGTCTTTTGACTCATTCTGTTGCCCAATTTTATTGCTATTCTGTTTTATTGCTTTTCTGTTTACTTTTATTGCTTTTTAAAAATTGTTTCTGTATTGTTTATTGTTCTCTGTACTGTGCACTTTGAGATTTGTTTTCAAATGTAAAGTGCATTATAAATAAAATCTATTATTATTATTATTATTATTATTATTATTATTATTGTTGTTGTCTTGTTGAAAGATCTAACCCCGGTGCAACTACAACTTTGTTACTAATTCATGAACATTGTTCTCAAGAATCTGCTGATATTGACTGGAATCCATGTGACCCTCAACTTGAACAAGATTCACAGTACCTGCACTGGCCACACAGCATGATGGAACCACCTCCATATTTTACTGTAGGTAACAAGCGTTTTTCTTGGAATACTGTGTTCTTTTTCAGCCATGCATACCACCCCTTGATATGTCCAAATAACTCAATTTTAGTTTCATCAGTCCACAGCACCTTATTCCAAAATGAAGCTGGCTTGTCCAAATGTGCTTTAGCATACCTCAAGCGACTCTGTTTGTGGTGTGTACACAGAAAAAAGCTTCCTCTGCATTACAGCATCATACAGCATCTCTTTGTGCAAAGTGCACTGTATAGTTGAACAATGCACAGAGACACTATCTGCAGCAAGATCATGTTGTTGGTCTTTGGAGCAGGTCTGTGGGTTGACTATGACTGTTCTCACCATCTTTCACTTAAGTTTATCTGAGATTTTTCTTGGCCTGCCACTTCAGGCCTTAACTTGTACTGTGCCTACGGTCTTCCATTTCCTAACTATGTTCCTCACAGTGGAAACTGACAGCTGAAATCTTTGAGATAGCTTTTTGTATCCTTCCCCTAAACCATGATGTTGAACAATCTTTGTTTTCAAGTCATTTGAGAGTTGTTTAGAGGCTCCCATGTTGTCACTCATTAGAAGAGATGCAAAGAGGGGAAACATTTGCAAATGGCCACCTTAAATACCCTTTCTCATGATTTGATTCACCTGTGTAAGGAGGTCGAGGGTCAGTGAGCTTATCAAACCAATTTTGTGTTCCAATAATTAGTGCTAAATGTATTCAAATCAATAAAATGACAAGGGTGCCCAAATTTATGCACCGGCCCAATTTTGTTTCAATAATTATTGCACACTTTCTAAATACTAGAAACTTCATTTCACTTCTCAAATATCAGTGTGTTTGTCTGCTATATGATATATTTAACTGAAATTTCTGATCCAGACAATCAATGATTTATAAAAGAAAATCATGAAAATGATCAGGGGTGCCCAAACCTTTGCATACAAGTGTATCAGTGTGTGCTGAAGCATAGCATCATGGATAATTGCTAATATAATAATTGATCATTGATCATTGCATTTTTGCTAATTTAATAATATCTTGCAGCTAGGTTTACTTTTTACCAGATTTTAAGGTTATTAAAAACTTGTAAAGAGAGATTAATGGTTAGTGTTAAACATACCCGAGCTAACCTACTTTGGTATTTCAGAATCTGATATGAGAAGTCCATCTAATTAGCCATATGTTGCAAATGTTTTGCTGCTAATGTATCAATGATTATAAAGTAGCTTGTTAGCATTACTTTGTTGCTGTTTTGAGCATTTGGTAAGACGTAATAAATGAAAGGCATCCGGGGGGGCTGGACCTTATCCCAGCAGTCGTAGGTCATGGTACACCCTGGACAGGATGCCAGTCTGTCGCAGGCCACATACAGACAAACAAACACAGTCACACACACGTACAGACAATTTAAAGTTTCCAATCCACCTACCCTGCATGTCTTTGGATGTGGCAGGAAGCCGCAGTACCTGGAGAAAACCCAAACAAACATGGAAAGAACATGCAAACTCCACATAGAAAGGCCACAGGTGGGAATCAATCCCGTGACCTTCTTGCTGTGAGGCAACAGTGTTAAACACTAAGCCAACGTACTGCCATGTACTTATGCCAATCAATTTAAAATCTGTTACTGATCAGTATAAACATTAGATTATCTCTCTGGCACTGTGTTTTGGTGACTTGGTGAATTGGGCAGGTATCTCAACATGAATAACTTTTGAAGAGGATCGGACAAAGTAATGCCAAGGAGTTCAGTGAAGATCTGTCCAGTCATTCTGTTCAGACACACATGCACAGGACTGATTACAATACCATGCTTCATACAGGATAAGAATTTCTTGCAGGACTCAGTTGCAGATGCAGTTTCAGTTTTATGTTGGATGCGGCAACGCGTGACACCGGGGTGCGTTTGCAGACTTGACAATGAAGGAATTGTTCATTGTGAGTAGATTGATTGCTGACATTTTAATTTGACAAGGCTTAAAAAAAAAAAACTGAACTTGTCTTTTTATGGAAAACGAGTAGGCTCTTAGACTCTTTGTCGTCTCAACTGTTTGTCGCTTGTGTGCATGACCTCACACTGTGTGTGTGACCTCTTGCTGTGCGGCGGCTTTGCTTGACTCCTTTCATTATAAATGACAGTCCTGGGAGGCAGCTGCATTGACGTCAGGGCTCTCAGAGCTGTCAAAGGCTCCAGCTGCCAACAATCCTCCCCGAAATAACAAGATCTAAATAGAAGAAATAGGTTGCTGCTGTTTCATTATTCCCTTAAGGAGATTTAAAGGCCAGTTAGCCCCCTCACCCTCAAGTAATCATATTTTATAAAAGATTTTCACTTGTAGGAAAATTGCAGCGAGGACGGTACCATGTCCTCATGCAGTCATGCTGTAGCCAGATCTCTGCCTTCACTCCTTCTTCTCTCCAACATACAGTGCATCTGGTTAAAAAAAACCAAACAAACAAAAAAAAAATTATCCATTTTGGAATAAGGCTGTTGTTCTTTCAGCTTCTCCCATTTTTTTTGGGGGGGGGGGGGGGGGGTCACCACAGCAGATACAGCCAGATCTGCATTGGTATTTGGCACAAGTTTTACACCAGATGCCCTCTTCCTGACAAAATGTGGAAAAAGCGAAGCGCTGTGAGTGCTGTCTGGATGCACTGTAAGTGTCTCTGCACAATCCAACATACAGCAGCTGCTGGATGCTAAATAACTCTGAACACGATCTCATATTGTGCACACAATCAGCAGGTGCAGCAACCTTTGCACACATGCAGAACGTATTGTAACAATGAATAGAATATATTAGAATATCATTATCTGTCACTGCAGATAATACAATGAAATTTAAAGTGCATGACCTTATTTCAAGCTTTAATGCAGTTTGGTGAATAAAGTCACATGTCACACATTAAAAGTGATATACACACACACACAAAACATACACAACAGAAAAACATTCACTGGTGGTATGTATGTACAATGACAATAAAGGCTGTGTGTGTGTGTGTGTGTGTGTGTGTGTGTGTGTGTGTGTGTGTGTGTGTGTGTGTGTGTGTGTGTGTGTGTGTGTGTGTGTGTGTGTGTGTGTGTGTGTGTGTGTGTGTGTGTGTGTGTGTGTGTTGGGAGGGGGTGCGGCTGGGAGAACACGTGACTGAGGAAGGCTGTCACAAGGTCTTAAGTGATTTTTAAAAAGTACAGAATCTAATAGTGACTTCTGCCATTTGGTTTATTACAAGACTCCTCTCTGTTGGTTGTTCAACTGGATTCAAAGTCAGTGGTGCTGCAAAGTGTAACTGAGTTTGCCACATTAACCTTACAAGCCAAAATCTATTCTGTGTGTAACAACATAAATGCAAAACTATTAAAAGCTCATCCATTCTATTGGCTATTTTAATGATAAGTAGCTGAGTTACCCATTCTACGCATGGGTAACGGAGAAGAATTTTAGCCATGTCATGTATTTCATGTCACTTTAGTTAAGGTGTAGTACATTGCCTTGCATTGTGTGTATGTTGTCATCATTCATTTTCATAGAGCAATTTGTGACATTCATGAGACTCAAGTGGGTGGTGATAAAAAAAGGTGATAGCATATCATATCACGGCAATGCTGTGTGATATATGTAATGTTCTTAGTGCCTCTGTAGATGTTTCCTCAGCGCTATTACATTTCATCCATTTACCACTTGGGGTTTTACCACCTAATGCCCCCTTGCTTCTTGGGAGGCGGATCAACAGTCTGCATGCTGTACACAACAGGTACATTTTAAGTATAAAACAAAAACAAAAAATGCATACCTTAACTCGCATGCAGTGCGCACTGGCCCATTCGGATTCTAATTGAAGTCTACCTGCACCAGTTGCTACTACATAGTAAGTAAAGTGTGATGCTTACTACGTGACCTGAGCATCATGTGAACTGTGAAAATAAGGGCTCCAGTGAGCAGGTCGTGATCTAATATATAAGGCTGACTGCCTGTGTGTGTGTTCATGCACATGCACTTCCAACCTAAGGGCCCCAGTGACCTCCTTGGTGCCCCCAGTCACCATACCAAGTTTGGTGTTGATTGCTTAATTACTGTGGCTGTGCATAGTGAACACAAATATATATATGTAGCAAGATGAAGTCCGGATTGAAAAGACGTTCCCGCAAGCTTGGCTAACGGAGAATTCCCCTTTGGCTGACCTGGTAGAGTTCTGGTCTTTAGTGCGAACAGTCTGGAGTTCAATCCCACCGCTGTCCCAGCCACAAAGGTCGTATGGTCACATATACATAGATTGCCAACATAATATTCACGTAATATTCTTGATGAATTGCAATCTGCGTTCCGTCACTTGCACTCTACAGAAACTGTCCTTCTCAGAGTTTCAAATTATATCTTAATGCATAGAGATGCAGGTGAATATTCTATACTTGGTCTTTTGGATCTCTCTGCAGCTTTTGACACAGTCGATCATGGTGTTTTAATCGAGAGACTAAGGGCTTGGGTGGGCATCTCTGGGTCTACCCTGGACTCGATTTTATCTTACCTTTCTAACAGGAGTTTCGCTGTTGCTACTGACAAATTTACGTTCTCTTCTGCCATACAATCATGTGGTGTGCTTCAAGGCTCTGTTGTGGGACCTACTTTTGGTTTATATTTGCTCCCATTTGGTCATGTCTTGAGCTCTTTGAAGGATGTCTCATACCACTGTTATGCGGATGACATCCAGCTGTATATTTCATTTACCCTGCAAAAGGTTAATAGGGTATCTGTTCTTCAGATCTGTGATGAGGTTATTGGAGGCTGGATGGTGGTTAATATTAATAAAATTTACCAATTTGTCACTTAATATAGTTCCCACTGTGGTTAGGAACCTTGGCTCTCTGGCCCCTTTTGCTTGCTCAGCAGTCAGAAACTTGGGTGTTACATTTGATCAGTAATAAAGGTTTATGTTGTGCAAGTCATGCATAATGAGCGAAGGACAGGCATCTTCACCAAGAGTGAGACATAAAAGCAATGGACAACTAATCCATGTCCAATAAACAGAGAATGGAATGCTTTAAATTTTGCAGGTCACGTGATACATTTTCATTAAGTCCGAGAAAGAAAAGTAAACAACCCACAAATGAACCTAACACCAACACTACTAAACCATCTCGTGGTTTGAGTTGTGTGGGTCACATACAGCAAGCCAAGGAACATCATCTTCACCTAGTTGATAACAAAAAGAAACACAAAACAGTCTTGGCATGCAAATGATGACAGTAATAATCAGCCCAGTACTTGGTTTAAGTTGTGCAGGTCATGTATAATGAATCAGCCAAAAATGGGAATCATCACGAAACAGGCATTGTTACACACAAGACCAAGCAAAACCAGACGAGACAAACAGTTTCAGCAACAAACAGTCATGGTTTAAGTTGTGCAGGTCACAAGTAGCTAATAATCGAAGTCTAGTAAGCAATCACTGACATTAATTCTCAGTGTAAGGATGAAGTTGTTTATGTCGCATACAGTGAGCCAAGAAGGGACGAATTCACCCATTTTAAGCTTTAAAAAAAAGTGAGAAAAGCGTGACAACCAGTGTTACTAAATTACAGTAATGATTTGTCAAATGTCTTGTGTAGCTCACATTCACTGAGCCAAAGATGTGCACCTTCAAACAGAAAGCAAACTGATACCAATAAGTAAACACTGACAGCTTCATGGTTTTAGATGTGTACGTCACATGCACGCAGGTGCACCAAATAAAAAAATAAAAATAAAAAAAAGCAACGTGATACCAGTGAATAGACAGCCTAAATATATGGTTTAAGTTGTGTTCAGGTCAGCAGCTGCACCTTTTGAAACACTGGAAGTTACAATAGGTGCAGTGCGCCAACCTTTGTGTAAAACTGGTTTTCTAATTCGTTTGCTCCATGGGTGTGAGTTTAATTTGACAAATTAAGTCTTACTTATGTTAGAATGGCAGCAGTGGGTCGCCTCTCTACGTCTGGTCTGCTTGAGGTTTCTTCCTCAAATCATCAGAGGGAATTTTTCCTTGCCACTGTCGCCTGTGTGCTTGCTCTAGGTGTTGGTAAGGTTAGACCTTACTTGTGTGAAGCGCCTTGAGGCAGCTTTGTTGCGAGTTGGCGCAGTCTAAAAGAAAGAAATTGAATTATGGTTTTCTAAAGGGGGCGCTCTATATTTGGCAACTCTCACCGAGAGCATAAACCTCCAGATTTCTCATACAGCTATTAATGTGAACCCTTTGTTTGGTGTAGTCGTCATGGCAGTCCCTTGGTGGTGAGAAAGTTGTCTCTTGATTCTTGGACGAGATGTGGACACGGAGGACAGTCTATATCCAGGGATGAGCTGGAGACACTTGCACGTGGGTTTGGTTAATGTGGGAATGTCGCTGCACAAACACATGGTCCTTGACAGATCCTTAGCCTTGATGACTGGGAAATCCCAGGCGACTGGGGTCTGAGGACCTGCTGCAGCCTTCTTCTGCCTTCACAGCCACCAGGTTACAAGCCATCACCTCCTCCGCCCTTGAGGACTTCTTGCTTCACCAGAGACCAGTTAGCCGTCTCATGTTGAGGGTTGCTGTAGCAGCCACAGGGCACATATGGTCCCCACCACCCCTGCACGCAAGTCCCTACTTGATCGGTTCTCCCAGTGTCACAACATGGACAAGGGCTTTGATTTTAATACTCTTTGGTGTATTATGTGACTAACTCGTACATTTGCATCCCCAAACTAGGTAAGTGCCTCACAAATTGATCTTATTTGCTGGATTTTCATTTTTACTCCATTTTCAACCAAATCTAAAAAGGACTGTGGTGGTGCAATCAGTTTTTGGTCAGTTCATGGAATCAGCCCTTCTGCAGCTTTTATCTCCACAGCAGCTCCTGCAGGCCTCAGCACAGACCAGATAACACCGGAAGAACATCTGAAGTGAATCCTACAAGTTGTTGGGACAGTTCGAGGAGCTGCATCAGCTTCCGATTACTCCTGTGACCTCAGCGTTTCACAACAGAAACCAAACGGAAAAAGCAGAGAACTAGGTCAGTGCAGCAAGGGAGTGGAGGTGGTGCAAAAAGTAGCTGCAACATCACAAGGATTCACAAAACATTTGAAATGTGAAAATTTAAAAATCTTTGAAGACTGGATGAGGTCAAATGTTTGTGATCAGCCAGTTCAGAAGTTGCACCTGCTGTTTGTGTGTGAAAATGCTTCTCATACTTCTGCAGAAAACAGGCCCATTTCACCACTTTCACATATTTGGCTAGCTTATGGAGTCATTATTGAAATAATTTGCTGAAGTTTTCATGTGTTTAATAGGCATTCTTGACCAGAAAAAGTTACTTTTGGAATTTAGCGGCCTATTTACAGTGTAACTGGAAAGTATTCATAGCGCTTCACTTTTTCCACGTCTTATTCCAAAATGGAGTAAACTAATTTTTCCCCCTCAAGGTTCTACTCACAACAGAACATAACGACATGAAGTGTTTTTGAAATTTATCCAAAACTAGAGGACTGCACTCAGAGCGCAAACATCCGCCAACACTAAAGTACAATTCCACAAATGTTTACCTTGGAAAAAATTTCAAGGTCAAAGCCCAGTTAGAAGTGTTTTTTCTTAAGCTAATATATAACAAAATATAACTCAAAAGCTCTTTTCAATGTTAAAAAGAATTAAATAGCCAATAAATCTGCAATGTGGATCAGATGCAGCTCAAACGTAGCCCATTCGAGTGTCAGTTTGCACCTCATTATCCTTAATGAGTGACTGAGAAACTTTTGATTGAGATATAATGCAAAACGTTCACCAAATGGGCTTTTCAATATTAAATTCAAATGTCCACAAAATCCACAATCCGGAGCAGATGCAGATCAAACTTTTGTCAGGTGATAGTGAGTGCCAGTCTGCACCTCAAATACGAGTGATTGGGCCACGTTTGATTAAGATATAACGTAAAATATACATTAAATGGGGTTTTCAGTGATACATTTTAATGCCCACAAAATCTGTAATCTGGATGAGATCCAGATCAAACATTTGTCAGTCAATAAAGTATACCATCCTACATAACGCTCTCAAATAAAAGAAATTTGACCTTTTTTATGGTTCTGAATGAAGTAGGGATTTTTCCTGACTTTGCCCTTGAAATTGAATCAGTTCTTGCCTATCAGGATGTGAATCCAGCAAAGATTTCATAAATATATATGAAAACAATGTGGGCTCCAGGCTGTACATAAACAGGCAGAAATATAAGCTCCTCCAACTTTGTTGAGGTACCTTGGCAGCAATTACAGCCTCAAGTCTTCTTGAATATGATGCCACAATCTTGGTGCACCTATCTTCAGGCAGTTTTGTCCATTCCTCTTTGCAGCACCTCTCAAACTTCATCAGGCTGGATGGGGAGTATCGGTGCACAGCCATTTTCAGATCTCTCAAGAGATGTTCAGATTCAGATCTGGGCTCTGGCTGTGCCACTCAAGGAGATTCAGAGTTGTCCTGAGGGTCATTGTCCTACTGAAAGATGAACAGTCACCTGAGTCTGAGGTCAAGAGCACTCTGGAGCAGATTTTCATCCAGGATGTCTCTACATTGCTGCATTCATCTTTCTCTTCACTGGAGGGATGGTGCCTGGTTTCCTCCAAACGTGGTGCCTGACATTCACACCAAAGACTCAGTTCAATCTTTGTCTCATCACACCAGAGAATTTTGTTTTACATGGTCTGAATCCTTCAGATGCCTTTTGGTGAACTCCAAGCGGGCTGCCATGTGCGTTTTATTAAGGAGTGACTCCCGCCTGGCCACTCTACCATAGAGTGGCTGATTAGTGGATTGCTGCAGAGACGGTTGTGACGACGCGTTGCACCAGTGCGTCATCACAGCCACCATACCATGGAACCAGTACATGCTCCCAGACTTTGAGACAATGTATGTTGAGGATTTGATGGACAGGACAGGTGTCCGATGTATAATTAAAAACAAACCAACAACGATAAGTGAAGTGATTGCGAGTCACATTCAAACAGGCTGCGGCGCTTCACTTTGTGTTACTTTATTCAGATCAAGATACAGTAGTACAGCATCCCAATTGTGAAGAAAATTCAAAATAAAAATAAAAGCACAATCTTCAAGACACAGGACAATCAACAATCAAGATTCATTTGAGAGACCAAAAGAAAGAGGACAGAAGGATGAGCAGACAAACAACTCAGGGAAATAAAACTTTATGCATCCTTAAATACAAACACCCCACCACGTCCCTCCAATCACTTTATGCAGAAGACATGCACGTGTCGTTTATGTATACAAGTGAGTAAGAGGTCCTAAAACCTTTTAAATCTCACGTACAGTGGCGTGCTTGGCACTGACTTACTGAGAAACCGGGCGGCTTAATTTAGATCCACAGAATAAAGTGTCCTTTAGAGAAATGAACGTCTTAAAGAGCTGAACCGCAGCCGCCTATCAAAGCAGCCGACGCGGAGATGAAAAGCAATGCAGAGAACATTTTGCAGAAAATGACGGCTGACTACTTCGCCGATCTTGCACAAAAACAAAATGGGAAGAGGAAATGGAAGCGGGATAATTACAAACCCATTACGAGCAGGGCCTTTTTTCATTCAGGTAACTCGTTAGTTTGAGGGATTCAATTTGTGCACAGAACAAACGGTTCAGGCTGCTCTGGTGTGTGTGTATGGGGGGGGGGGACAACAGACGTTTCAGTTGCTTCTGTGGAGAGCAGCACCAGTGTCACACCAACAGAATTAGATCTGCAAAATAAACAGCATGCTGGACCATCTGTGTCTATCACGAAGAGGAAACGTGCTGCGGCGGCGGCACAGAGCGTTGGCTGGGCCCAGGCTAATGGTTAGCAAAGAGACTGTGGCTAAAGCACAACAGTGGCCAGCAATGGGAAGAGAGAGAGGAAAAAAAAGGGAGGAATGTCAGAGGGTTTGTGATTCACGATGCCTAGCTAGCACATCAGCGCGTTCGTCTACATGCATCAACTGATGCACTTTGCCTTTAACAAAGCGCCCATTTACAGCAAAGAAATGGGGCAAATAAGGAGCTGGCAAAGGTCACTGACAGTTTAAAAAAAAGTTAACGGCATTTCTATACATTAAGCAGTTGATCCTGAACATCAATAAATATCTTGTAAAAGTGTTGATGTCGTTTTGAAGTCGTCGTTGTGTTGGTTGGTTTGGTTTTTTAATCTATGTTGGGCGAGTTATGCAAGGAACAGAACTGCAGAGAGAAAAGAGAAAACAATGTTCTTATTTTCATTACATCGTGCACATGTGGGTCAAACAGACAAAAACAGTCACTGTTTCATCTGAGACAAAACACAGCAAACAGAACAGTGCAGGCGCTAAGAAACCACCCAGGGGAGGGGCGGGGCAGGGCAGCAGCATTCACACCGCAAGGCAAGTTCAGCGCTGTAATGTTCGGAGTCGCGTCAAACGCATAAAGCTGAGGAAAAAAAAAAAAGTCTTCCTTTGGGTTCTGTTCTTTCTGGAACACTGAAATGGTCTCCTGAGGGGTCAAATGACAGTGCACGATTAATGTGACAGATTATTTTGAGGGGGTTTTTTTGGGGGTTTTTTTAAGCAGGTGGACATGCCTTTAAATCTCTACCTCAGCGAAGAAACAGTGTTGTCATGCAGTAGTGTTGAGAATAATAGTAGTGCTATGTGACTAAAAAGATTAATCCAGGTTTTGAGTATATTTCTTATTGTTACATGGGAAACAAGGTACCAGTAGATTCAGTAGATTCTCACAAATCCAACAAGACCAAGCATTCATGATATGCACACTCTTAAGGCTATGAAATTGGGCTATTAATAAAAAAAAGTAGAAAAGGGGGTGTTCCGAATAATAGTAGCATCTGCTGTTGACGCTACAAACTCAAAACTATTATGTTCAAACTGCTTTTTTAGCAATCCTGTGAATCACTAAACTAGTATTTAGTTGTATAACCACAGTTTTTCATGATTTCTTCACATCTGCGATATATAGGCCCAACACCATAGTAGGAGAAACATGCCCATATCATGATGCTTGCACCACCATGCTTCACTGTCTTCACTGTGAACTGTGGCTTGAATTCAGAGTTTGGGGGTCATCTCACAATTTTACTCTCATCAGTCCACAAAATATTCCTCCATTTCTCTTTAGGCCAGTTGATGTGTTCTTTGGCAAATTGTAACCTCTTCTGCACGTCTTATTTAACAGAGGGACTTTGCAGGGGATTCTTGCAAATAAATTAGCTTCACACAGGCGTCTAACTGTCACAGCACTTACAGGTAACTCCAGACTGTCTTTGATCATCCTGGAGCTGATCAATGGGTGAGCCTTTGCCATTCTGGTTATTCTTCTATCCATTTTGATGGTTGTTTTCCATTTTCTTCCACGCGTCTCTGGTTTTTTGGTCCATTTTAAAGCATTGGAGATCATTGTAGATGAACAGCCTATAATTTTTTGCACCTGCATATAAGTTTTTCCCTCTCCAATCAACTTTTGAATCAAACTACGCTGTTCTTCTGAACAATGTCTTGAACGTCCCATTTTCCTCAGGCTTTCAAAGAGAAATAGTGCAGCAGCTAAGAGAATATTTAGAGCAAAATCATGCAAATGGTGATACAAGCACCAAAACAGCAAAAATGGTGACAAAAGGTCAGTTTCAGTTTGTACAGGGGTCAAAAGTTAAAGTTGCTCCAATTTTGGTAAAAAAAATTATGCAAATTATTAGTTGAGTTAACAGGGTTTTAAAAAGGAATAGTTTGGACCATGTATCATGCTTAGTTATGTTACAGGGTAACATACTCGTATGTCACATGTCATAGAATCCAATGGATGTTGACCTTGTTTGACCTTTACTTTGGAGACCAAGCATTTAACACAATCAAAACTATTCCATTTATTAATCCTATTAGCTCAACCAATAATTTGCATCACTCTTTACCAAAACTGAAGAAACTTTAACTTTTGACCCCTGTACAAACTGAAACTGACCTTTGTCACCATTTTTGTTGTTTTTACCCCATAGCTCCTGATCATTCAGTCATAGATAGTCCAAACTATACCTTTTTGGAATCTTTACGATAAGACAAATAATGTGGTGTAGTTTTCAAAATGATTTGAGCATTTTTAATTTTGACCCCTGTGTAATTCTTCAATTGACCCCTACCTGGCCGTCTATTGAAAATTCAAGTGGCCAGTCGGTTTTTTCAAAAGAGTAATGTCTAAGGAGTATTTGTACCAACTTTGGTGCTTGTATCACCATTTGCACGATTTTCAGTTATTTGCTGCATTAAAAAGCATGTTCAACAGGTGCTGGCTTCATCCTTAAATAGGACCACCTGATTCACACCTGTTTGTTCCACAAAATTGACGAACTCACTGACTGAATGCCACACTACTATTATTGTGAAAACCCCCTTTTCTACTTTTTTTTTTTACTAATAGCCCAATTTCATAGCCTTAAGAGTGTGCATATCATGAATGCTTGGTCTTGTTGGATGTGTGAGAATCTACTGAATCTACTGGTACCTTGTTTCCCATGTAACAATAAGAAATATACTCAAAACCTGGATTAATCTTTTTAGTCACATAGCACTACTATTATTCTCAACACTACTGTAAATGTTCACATTCAGCTGCAGTAATGTTCCAAAGACGAACACTGAATATTTACAATTATTGAACAGAAATGGTAGCATTAAAAAAAAATTAAAATAACTGCGATCTTGAATTGTAGACTTTAGAAAATACCCCTCAACGTCCATGCATCATGACGACAAGTACAGCACCTCAATATTCATTCTTTTGTGCTGTTCACATCATCCAATTTGCTTCACATCTTGCGCACAACCTCATCTGGGAGGCTTTGATGTGAAAATAGATGAGAAAACATTCAGAACACCATCCTGACAAAGTTTAAGCTTGCTTCAGCAAAAAAAAAAAAAAAAAGTCACTTTAATTCAAATCATGACGACGCATGTTCAGGATGTGATGATTTCCCACAGACAATAACGCCGCACAGCTTTTACTGCCTGGAGCACGAGTGTGAAATACTGGAAAACCTGTTGACACGTCAGTCACTGAGGAGAGTAGATTAAGGAGGAAAACGTGCAGGGTAGGTGGCGTGCAACAGGAGGAGAGCAGGTGACCACACTGGTCTAACACAACCTGACAGAAGCCCTGGTACTGACAAGTCAGTTTCTCTCTCTCTCTCTCACACACACACACACACACACACACGTACGTACCACTTATAGCTTCCTGGGCAAAATACTTGACATCCATGTCTGGGTCTGCAGCCAGCTTCTCCAGCACCGGCCTCACTTCTGTCTGCAGCGTACTGTGGAAACACACACACACACACACACCGGATATAACACTGTTCAGCCTCGATTCCTCCTGCCTCATGTGGATCACTATTCTCGCAGACAATAAGGAGCCAGATGATGATTATTGAAGCCCGGACTTCGTTGCACACAATGAGTCCTGGGCAGATAAAGGCTGTTTCTTTGCTGAGTGTGTGAGAATAAAAGATCCCCATCTCCCTCAAACAGATCCAGTTGGCTGCAGCACATCAAACAGTGCTGGAATTTAAAGCAAATCTCCCCATATCTGACACACACAGTACAGCTGGGTACACAAGAAGTCAGAGTCAGTTTTGAAATTTTGCCTCTGTTGCTGCAAAGCAAAGATACAATCTAAAAGTGTTGTCTTGCAGGTCAAATTCAAAAGGTTTAACCTTCTTCAGAGACCATAAGTAATTAGACAAACTTGCAGTTATAAATATGTGGAGTATTGTGCATAATTGGTCTGGTGCTACCATTGGTGCTCATCTGTGTGTCTGACATGACCATTGGCGAATATTCCATTTCTCTGCTTTGAGAATCTCTTGGGTGGATCTCGCGGTACATTTTGTGTCTTTAACCATCTGCAATGTGATGCAGTGTGCCACCAGTTTGGCAGCATTAGGTCAAACATGAACAGATTGTATTGACCAACACATTTCAGAATTTATTACGTTGCTTCCATCAGCAGGCACGTCATCCATAAACACCAGTGGGCCAGTTCTACAAGTCTGTGTCATAACACGGCCTCACCATGTTTGACAGATGTTAATGAATACTTATTTGCTCTTCAGATCGTGAGCCGTTTCTTTCCTTCTCTTCCAGTCATTCTGGTCCAAGTTAATCTAGGTTTCATCTGTTCAGAGAATAGTGCTCCAGAACTGTGCAGATGTTTTCTGATAAAATCTAATTTGACCTTACTGTTCTTGAGCTTTACCAGTGGTTTGCACCTTGTCCTAAACCCTCCGTCCTCACATGAAGGCGTCTCTAGATTGGACAGGATGACACACGCCTACCTCCTGTTCTGAACAGGTTTTTCTTTACCAAGGAAAGCATTCTGCATCATCCACTTCAGTAGTGTTCCGTGGTCTTCCAGGACTTTAGGTGTTGCTTAGCTGGCCAGCACATTCCTTCTTTTTAAGAATAGTACCAAACTGTACATTCAGCCACCGCTCAAGTTTCCATTATCTGCCTGATCATAAAACAGCTACGAAATGCAAATTCAAAACTTGGAATCAACCACAGATTTTTTTTTTTTTTTTTTACCTGCTTAACCTGCCACTGTAAAAGTAAAGAACAGGCCACACCTGACTATAAACTGCTACTCAGTCAGTTGTCCAATGACCTACAGCCACTAAAAAAGTAGGGACTGTGTATAGGGACTGGTTGGTAAGGTTAGACTTTACTTGTGTGAAGCACCCTGAAGCAACTTTGTTGTGATTTGGCGCTATATAAATGAAAATAAATTGAAAATTGAATTGAAATGATAAAAGTGGCTGTACTTTCTAAGTTGCTAATGCAGTACTTTGTTAAATCCATAACGGTGGTATGCAGAATGTGACAAAACTGACGTCACGTTTCATATACTCATGTAACAGACTGTATGTGAGGACTTTATTATAGAAAATGCTCACTACTTTGCATTTTCTATAATACAGGCAACTAAGAGTAAAAGAGGTCACAATGTCCATTTCAACTCAAACCTGAAAATCAGTACATGAAGAAAACAAAAGCAAGAAAATAAATTAGATATAACCAACCAGGACTTAAAAAAAAAAAAATCTAGAGTAAAAACACACACCTGAGAAGCACTTAACTTACTTGTTGTCAAGGACAGGGCCGATCTTCTGAAGGGATTTGGCCACATTGAAGCGCACGTTGGCCACCTGGTCATTGGACATCTTCAGAACAACTGGCAGCATCTGCTTTGTGGTGATCTCCTGACCACAAGCCTCTGACAAAGACTGAGACACCACCAAGGATGACAACGGTAAGAAACATATGGAAATAGTTGATGGATCAACATAAACCAGTGCAGGTTTACACGTTAGTGGTGGGTGGTGTACGAATGAAAGAATAAATGGTTTTGAGATGGATTGCATATGATACTGATTTTGTACCAAATGCATTGGACAGCACATTTAAATAGTGGGGAAATGGTCCAAGAATGCATTGGGAGATAATCAAAAGAGATGAGTTTCCAACAAGTAAGAGATGTCTTTCATCTTGGAAATCAGGATTTCCATAGGTACCTGCAGCTAAGGCACTATTTAAAGCAAGAAATGAAAAATAAGGACATGAATATTACTCGGTCAAATATACTAAAACTTATCCTAGATGCTTATAAATCAGAGTTAAGTTGCAAAGTTATTTCAAAATTATATACAGCTCTAGAGGAGTTAAAGAAAGGTGGGAGAGGGAAGCAAACATTTCAATTTCAGAGGGGGACTGGAATCAAATACTCCAATATCAATGGAAAACAACAAGCTCTTTATTTTGGAGAGAATATGGCTGGAAAAATGTAATACAGTTTTTCGTAACACCTGCTCAAAGAAAATATGTAGACAAAATGTTGGAGATCATGTGGGGAAGACAAAGCGGATCACTTTCACATCTTTTGGGGTTGCCCTTTAATGATTCAATATTGGTCTGAAATCAAAAACATAGATGAGGTAGTATGGGTCAGAATTCCGTTATGTTTGACTAATATAGAAATGTTACATTTAAGAAGAAAAGATGACTATAAAATTATGAGAATCATGCTTTTAGCTAGTAAAAAAGCAATCACCAAAAGATGGCGAACAGATCGGATCCCAAAGGTGGAGAATGGGTTGATGTCATGTTAAATATATACACTATGGAAAAAGTAACAGCATCTGTTAGATTGGAAGTTGACAAATTCAATAATGTATGGAAAGGATGGCTACAATACATTAGACAATATAGATCTGACTTTATATAGGATTTTACCACATACATATCATGTAAGAATGGGGGAGGGGGGTACAAAAATGTGTAAATGCTGTATGTGAATCTGCCTTCTCTGTTTTGAACATATTTCAATGGACTTTCACAAAGTGGACTTATGAATAAGATTATTTCTGTACACCCGGGTTCAATGCTACAGTTCTTGCTTATTAAAAAAAAATAAAAAATAAAAAAAGTTTTCACAAATGTTTATTTTTTTGGGATGCTACCAAGTTTAATCTGTGCAAATGTTTATGTGCAAAACTGTATCCTTTTGTAAACTAAATAAAGTATAAATTACAAAAAAAAAGAAAGAATAAATGGTAATGCAACTTATATTTGGTTCAAAATCTGTTAATAAGTCACATCAGTCCATCAGCCAACTGTGATTTTGCCATTTGATAGTCTTGTGTTGCTGCATATTCGCCCTAGAAGACCTACAATGCATGTTGTTCCATGTGTAGTAGGGTGCTACTTTTATTTTGAAAATAATCACCCTGTCTAACTTTGACAGATGCAGGGTTACGGCAACAGCTAATATTTTCATTATAAATATAAAGTGGCTGGATGCAAAATATACAATGTACCACAACCCTAAGAGGCATCATCCACGGGACACGACACATGCATGTCTCGGGAGTATCGGCAGTAACACACATTCTCAAATACGCTGAGCAGCCCATCCATTCAAAAATAATTTTGTCTGTGTCTGTTTTGTTTGACTGCATCCCTCTGTGTGTGTGTTTAACAGAAACATGTCGCCATATGTTTGAAGACATGCCATGATATGGATTTTGAAAGTTTCACAATGACCACATGAGTACAATTCTTTAAAACCAATTCAAACATTCCAAACACTCCAAGAACTTCTACATGAGAGCATGGCAGCTGACACAACATACTCACATTGATACAGAACAGCGTGGTCATTCTGTGAAGGTAGTTGGGATCATTGGCCATTCCCAGCACCTTGGGTACAATGGTGTTTTGAGCCCACTCTGCTCCAAACTTCTCAACCAGCTTCATGAGGTTACAGGTGGCTGCTTCACGGATTGCATACACTGGATAATCACAGCGACAATAATGAATGTTTGGGAGGAAGAAGAAGAAAAAAAAAAAGACAAGTACATATGAACCTGCAAAATGAAACTTTAGTAACCCAAGCAAGAGAGAAAAACATTCATTCATTCATTCATCATCTACCGCTTAGTCCAATTAAGGGTCGCGGGGGGCTGGAGCCTATCCCAGCAGTCAGAGCGCAAGGCGGGGTACACCCAGGACAGAACGCCAGTCTGCCGCAGGGCCACAAACAAACACAGACACACCCACACACAAACCTATGGACAATTTAAAGACTCCAACCGAACCAGCATGTCTTTGGGTTTGGGAGGAAACCGGAGCACCCAGAGGAAACCCACGCACACACAAGGAGAACACGCAAACTCCACACAGAAAGGCAACAGGAATTGAACCCACGACCTTCTTGGTGTGAGGCAACAGTGCTAACCACTAATCCACCATGCTGACCATCACCTGGGGAGGTGATGGTCTAGTGGCTAAGCACTGGGCTTGAGACCAGAGGATCCTTGGTTCAAATCCCAGCCTGACTGGAAAAATCACTAAGGGCCCTTGGGCAATGTCCTTAATCCCCTAGTTGCTCACACCTTGTATGGCAGCACCCTTACATCGGGGTGAATGTGAGGCATAATTGTAAAGCACTTTGAGCGTCTGATGCAGATGGGAAACCGTGATTATAATGCAGTCCATTTACCATATTTTGGACCATTTAAAAAAAATGAATTTGTATTTACTCTTTTACAGTGCATCCAGCAAGTATTCAGTGCTTCACTTTATCCACATTTTGTTATGTTAACCTTATTCCAAAATGTAGCAAATTCATTTTCCCCCCTCAACCTTCTACTCACAACACCCCATAATGACAATGTGGAAAGTTTGAGATTTTTGAAAATTTATAAAAAAAACAACAAAAAAACAAACAACAACAAAAAATACAATCACAGAAATATTCACAGCCTTCGCCATGAAGCTCAAATTGAGCTCATGTTCATCCTGTTTATACTGATCATCCTTGAAATGTTTCTACAGCTTAACTGATGTCCACTTGGGGTAAATTCAGCTGATTGGACATGATTTGGAAAGACTCACACGTCTACATATCAGGTCCCACAGTTGACAGTGCATGTCAGAGCACAAACCAAGCATGAAGTCAAAGGAATTGTTTGTAGACCTCAGACAGGATCGTCTTGAGGCACAAATCTGAGGAAGGGTACAGAAACATTTCTGCTGCTTTGAAGGTCCCAGTGAGCACGGTAGCCTCCATCATCTGTAAATGGAAGAGGTTCGGATCCACCAGGACTCTTCCCAGAGCTGGCCGCCCGTCTAAACTGTGCAATTGGTGAAGAAGGGCCTTAGTCAGGGAGGTGACCAAAAACCCAATGGTCACTCTGTCAGAGCTCTATCAATCCTCTCAGGTGAGAGGAGAACCTTACAGAAGGACAAGCATCTCTGCAGCAATCCACCAATCAGACCTGTATGGTAGAGTGGCCAGACAGAAGCCACTCCTTAGTAAACGGCACATGGCAACCCGTCTGGAGTTTGTCAAAACGCACCTGAAAGACAAACCATGAGAAACTAAATTCTCTGGTATGATGAGACAAAGACTGAACTCTTTGGCGTGAATGCCAGGCCTCATGTTTGGAGGAAACCAGGCACCATACCTACAGTGAGGCAAGGTGGTGGCAGCATCACGCTGTGGGGATGTTTTTCCACCAGAAGGAACTGGGAGACTAGTCAGGATTGAGGGAAAGATTAATGCAGCAATGTACAGAGACATCCTGGATGAAAACGTGCTCCAGAGCGCTCTTGACTGCAGACTGGGGTGACAGTTCATCTTTCAGCAGGACAATGACCCTAAGCACAGACCCAAGATATCAAAGGAGTAGCTTCAGGACAACTCTGTGAATGTCCAGAAAGATAGGTGTGGCACCATATTCAAGAAGGCGTGAGGCTATAATTGCTGCCAAAGGTGCATCAACAAAGTACTGAGGAAAGGGTGTGAATAGTTATGTACATGTGATTTTAGTTTTTTTATTTTTAACAAAACTGTTAATATGGGGTGTTGTGAGTAGAAGTATGAAGGGGAACATGAATTTACTCTATTTTGGAATAAGGCTGTAACATAACAAAAAGTGGATCAAGTGAAGCGCTGTGAATACTTTCCGGATGCACTGTGTATATTAATTACACTGGCACAGTGGAACATCTGGGCTTGTTCAGGCAAGCCATTTGCATGAATGAGATTTATGAAGGCTCGATGCTCATTGCAGGGTCCTCATGGTTACCAAGGCCAACGTTGCTTGCTAATTACATAAGCCAAATGAGAAGGACTCTGAGGTTACGACCATCTCTGTGAAGAATTCTCAAAAGGTCATGGATGGATTTGGACATTTTATTGTTTAGAGTCTAATCTGCATCAATTTTAACCATGTCTTCAATACGGTGACAGAGGTAGATGTTCTAGAACCGCCTTATGATATTGCATAGAATTATATAGATGTATGGAAGCCAAAATATTCCCATTTCTAGTAGATAACTAGCATTTGTACTGAGTTTCATTCATATCAAACAAATACAGGGTGAACACAAAAACACTCCTTGGTTTCAAATATTTATAATATCAAAACTCACATGAATAATTTTACAATTTTGAAGAAGAATCTGCAAAAGGGAAAAACAAAAAAACAAAACTTGAGTTTCTGCAACTGTTGATACCAAAATTGTAAAATTATTCATGTGACTTTTGATATTATACATATTTGAAACCAAGGAGTGTTTTTGTGTTCACCCTGTATTGTAAGCATGCATATGGACAATGTTCAGAGAATTAAAGTGCATAAACTTCCCCCCTTTTAATTTATTCTTTCAGTGCACTTACAATCACGGCAGATGTGTGGTGCATCAGTACATCTGTTTACTGACAGACAGTGCACATTATTTATATGGA
This sequence comes from Thalassophryne amazonica, assembly GCF_902500255.1. Lineage (NCBI taxonomy): Eukaryota > Metazoa > Chordata > Actinopteri > Batrachoidiformes > Batrachoididae > Thalassophryne > Thalassophryne amazonica. The sequence continues at coordinate 30,364,536 of NC_047106.1, forward strand.
CAAAATTATTCTAAAGTATCAAATCTGCCTGAATGACTGACAAATTGTCACCGTGTATATGGCTGAAATAATTTCAATTATGTTGGAAAAATACATAACACTACCACATGACAAACATAACCCTGACAATGTTCTTGATACAGTCACAAAACATTGCCACGTTAGAATCATCCAAATTCAGCAGTTCATCAAGAAAAGAAGCTCTTTGTGGCTGAGTCGGTGAAGGAAAGATTCTGGGCTGAGTCCTGTCTTTCTTTGCAGGGATTACGTAAGGAGGACACAGTGCTAAGCACAGCCCTGTACTCCAATGATGTAATCCGGCTGGACCTTTATCCTCAGTACTGCCTCACTAATCGAAAACCTCAATGTACAGAGAACACTACAAACACTTCATCGTATGCAGCCTTATCAGGGTTTCTCTGGTATCACTGTAAAGATTAGCTGTTTAAAAGAACAATAAATAATAATAAATAAACCATTTATGGCATTTATCAGGGAAACTCAAAACATTGTTTTTTATCTTCTCAAAAGTGAAATTTCCTGTTTTTCCGTTTACCTGATTTCTATGGAATAGCTTCATATTTTGGAGTCCAGGATGGAAAATATAAATAAAAATTTAGGTCACTGAGGTCTATCAAACTGTGATGGTATTCCATAATTTTCTATGGTGGCCACATATGTTTTTTGCTGATTTTAAAAATGCTAACTCCATCATAAGGAATGAGTTGTTTCATAGATATTGTACTTCACTTTATAGTTGCCCAATTCCTTTGTGCCCAAATTAAATTGAAACCGTAAAGTCTAGCATGTGTCATATACCACACATTATAATATCTTGTCGTATCTTGCAAATTGTATGGGTATTAAGTTTCATTTTGCTGAGCATTATAAGGTTTATTGATAAGATGTGTAACAGTGATGATAATATTCTAAGTACAATTAGCAATATGGGCCTTTTAGGCTCCCATTCTGTAATTGGTGCTAACAGGAGATACCTTCTGTATAAATGTCAGTGTTATATTAATAATGTCTGTGCCTCCTGGCAGCATAATTTGATGAAGAGATATTTAGACTTGCACAACAAATTATAGAAATGTGTGCAGTGAGAGACAACTGTGAGGTAAATTTGCTCAGCAAGCAAGAATGTACGGCCATAATTACAGACCTATGTCCAGGGTGAAGGCCTGGTGCTTTTTTTTATGTTATTTCTTTTCTATGTTTTATTCTATGCTGTTGCACAACTTTGTTTTTAAAACTTTGTGACTAAAGGAAATACATACATGCTGACGCAATACGAACAAATGTAGAAAGCACACGCAAAATGCACCCGGATCAATTCTTCAACAGGCAAATACGTAAAAAAACACACACACCTTCCCAAAAATAAAACAAACAGCTTCCTAATACAAGCATGGTGGAATAGTGGTTAGCACTGTTGCCTAACAGCAAGAAGGTCACGGGATCGTTCCCACTTGTAGCCTTACTGTGTGGAGTTTGCGTGTTCTCCCCGTGTTTGCGTGGGTTCCCTCCGGGTGCTCCGGCTTAATCCCACATCAAAAGACATGCACGTTAGGTGAAGTGGAAACTTTAAATTGTCCGTAGATGTGAGTGTGAATGTGTTTCTTTGTCTGTATGTGGCCCTGCAACAAACTGGCGTTCTGTCCAGGGTGTACCCAGCATCACGCCCTGTGACTGCTGGGATAGGCTCCAGGCCTCCCCCGTGACCCTTACTTGGAGTAAGCGGTTGAAGATGAGTGAGTGAGCGAGGTTCCTCATACAGATAAATATAACCAGCAGCGCATGTAACAATTTAACATGATCATGTGCCTGCACATGACATGCACAAAAACAGCCATGATGCAGACGGCCACAACACGAGACGTACTAACAGTACAAAAAGAGGTTTCTGCCCTGAGGACTTTTAGTGAGAGACCCTTCAGTGCATCACAGCGCTCTATCTTCATCTGCATCTGGTCAGCACAGCACATTTATAATTTACTTTGTTGAAAATTTTACTCTAAAGCTAGCTGTTTTTTTTTTTTATTTTATTTTACTTGCAATGCACTGGTAGCAGCCGGTCTGCTCTGCATAAGCCTGATCCCCTCAGATCTCAGAAGCTAAGCAGAGCAGGATCTGGTTAGTACTTGGATGGGAGACCTCTTCGCTGTGTGTGTGTTTCTCCAGGTAAAACTGGAGTTGCGTCAGGAAGGGCATCCGGCGTAAAACTTGTGCCAATTACCAATGCGGATCTGACTATCCACTGTGGCGACCCCGAACAAAACCGGGAGCAACCGAATGAACAACAACAACTTGCAATGCACTGAACTGTACAACTCTGTGAAGGACCTGAAGGCAGAATCCTTTTTGTGTTGTGGCTCTTTGCAACGCATTTTTGTGCACGTCATGTGAATTTGCAGGAGACATTTTCAAATTAAACCACTGAATGTGCTGTACGTTAGGAACTATGTACATCAAGAGTTTCGTGTGGAATTTTTGGAAAAATCCCTTTAATTACAGCTTAAAGTCTATGCTACAAGCACATCTAGATAGTCTGATTTTGAATCCACTGTGCTGGTATACAGCAACAGGACGCAGGATTAACAGTCCTTGCTGTAATCACTGTTGCTCCAGTTTACTCACGGTGTTTTCAACAAAAATCAACCCCACGCTGTTGGCGAAACAGACGTAAGAAAGTAGATTTATTCATATCCACCTCAACTCTGCTGCATCACACTGAGCTCAACCCACTAATTATGCACCTATGTGCAACTTCTAAACCATCAACATGACTGTCTTACCATGGTCAATAAGCCAGGCCATACAAAGTGTGTTGAGTTTCTCGTCAAAGAATTCCACTCCCTAATAGCACAAGAAACAGTGGAGTTAGAAATGAACACTTCCTTCAGTGTGTCCTGTTAACATCAGGCCTCAAAGCTGCAAATATGGATGAACACACTGAGCATTTTCATAGAGTTGGTGGCTCACCAGCTGTCCTGCTAACAGGGGCATGTATTCAATAATGGCTAAGCGAACCCTCCACTTTGCGTCTTCTGCCAGCTCTACGATGGCTGGCAGCAACGACTGGGAAAGCTGGCGGATGCCAATCACCTCGTTCACACAATCCAAGTTGGAGATGATATTGAGACGCACCTCAGGGCACTGCAATTTGGGGTGGGGGGTGGTAGAGGAGGAATCAGAAGTGAACATATTTAGTCATTAAATTAAAAAAAAAAAAAGTGCTACTCAGTTCAAGGTGCACAACTGTGCTGAAAAGTTACTTACATCCTTCTAAGCAACAATCTAAATGACTTCCAAATGGTTGTGTCCAGAACAGAACCCATGTTTACACACAAGAGCCTTAAGCAGAGACATTTCTTGGTTTAATCTAAACAGGACATTAATGGGAAGTGCTAAACAACAGTCGTCATCTCCATATTCCAAAGCAGAAGCCTCACACTTCACACAAAAGACATTCTGTCAGGCTTGTTTTATGTGACCAGAGTGGCTGCCAAATATGGCAAAATGTGCACAAATTCAAGTCTGCAGAATGGTCTTCATCTTACCATTTTGAGATCTTAAAGATACACCTTGAATTCCCCCAACTTTTGAGCCAAAGCTGTCACTTTGAACCATAATCTCATTAGACAGGCAGCCATGGTTTTGTTTGAAGCTTTGAGGAAATGGGCCATCTTTAAATAGGACAAAGATTGGTGTCAAATTTGTCAGCTTCCAGATTCTCAAACATTCAGGTACCTTTGCTGCTCGCCTGCCACGTGTCTGATCTCATTATTCAAAATAAATTTTATTAAAGTGTTTTGAAAAAAACATGACAATGGGCCTGTCAGTTTACAACATTAAGCATATGATAGAGGCACAAATATGGGACACGAGACACCCAGAAGCCTTTCCCAATAACGTCACCTATGACATGGAAGATACTGAGAGACGTGTTGACAATGTAAGAGCTCCAGAGTCAATTCCAGTCAAAGCAGTAATCAGGCATAAGAATTCCCTGCAGTCGCTGTTGGTGATTGGCCAAAAAAAAAAAAAAACAAAAAAAACACCCTTTATCTAGCACCAGAACATTCTTTACATGTTCCTCATATCAATCACTATATATATGCTGATTATATATGCTTCCCTTAGGCAGTATTATTAGACGGTATTGCTTAAATTTTCATTGTTACGCAGATGATACCCAGCTTTATCTATCCATGAAGCCAGAGGACACACACCAATTAGCTAAACTGCAGGATTGTCTTACAGACATAAAGACATGGATGACCTCTAATTTCCTGCTTTTAAACTCAGATAAAACTGAAGTTATTGTACTTGGCCCCACAAATCTTAGAAACATGGTGTCTAACCAGATCCTTACTCTGGATGGCATTACCCTGACCTCTAGTAATACTGTGAGAAATCTTGGAGTCATTTTTGATCAGGATATGTCATTCAAAGCGCATATTAAACAAATATGTAGGACTGCTTTTTTGCATTTACGCAATATCTCTAAAATCAGAAAGGTCTTGTCTCAGAGTGATGCTGAAAAACTAATTCATGCATTTATTTCCTCTAGGCTGGACTATTGTAATTCATTATTATCAGGTTGTCCTAAAAGTTCCCTAAAAAGCCTTCAGTTAATTCAAAATGCTGCAGCTAGAGTACTGACGGGGACTAGAAGGAGAGAGCATATCTCACCTATATTGGCCTCTCTTCATTGGCTTCCTGTTAATTCTAGAATAGAATTTAAAATTCTTCTTCTTACTTATAAGGTTTTGAATAATCAGGTCCCATCTTATCTTAGGGACCTCGTAGTACCATATCACCCCAATAGAGCGCTTCGCTCTCAGACTGCAGGCTTACTTGTAGTTCCTAGGGTTTGTAAGAGTAGAATGGGAGGCAGAGCCTTCAGCTTTCAGGCTCCTCTCCTGTGGAACCAGCTCCCAATTCAGATCAGGGAGACAGACACCCTCTCTACTTTTAAGATTAGGCTTAAAACTTTCCTTTTTGCTAAAGCTTATAGTTAGGGCTGGATCAGGTGACCCTGAACCATCCCTTAGTTATGCTGCTATAGACGTAGACTGCTGGGGGGTTCCCATGATGCACTGTTTCTTTCTCTTTTTGCTCTGTATGCACCACTCTGCATTTAATCATTAGTGATCGATCTCTGCTCCCCTCCACAGCATGTCTTTTTCCTGGTTCTCTCCCTCAGCCCCAACCAGTCCCAGCAGAAGACTGCCCCTCCCTGAGCCTGGTTCTGCTGGAGGTTTCTTCCTGTTAAAAGGGAGTTTTTCCTTCCCACTGTAGCCAAGTGCTTGCTCACAGGGGGTCGTTTTGACCGTTGGGGTTTTACATAATTATTGTATGGCCTTGCCTTACAATATAAAGCGCCTTGGGGCAACTGTTTGTTGTGATTTGGCGCTATATAAAAAAAATTGATTGATTGATTGATTGACTATCACTTTGGTAAGACACGACACGTGCAAACTCAGACAATTGGAGATCTACAGGGGAATTTCACCAACAGCTCCAAAATGAAATAAAATGAAAATTAAGTGACTGATGTCAAGACACATCCAATTTTACAACAAAACTAAGCGCTGATCAACTGGAACCCTCGCTGTGATGATTTTAACTGAAACAATATATCAGGAGCATGGTTTACAGTCAAAGATGGTGAGGGCACTCAAATCTACATCTTAAGTGATGGTTGAAACTGCTGACCCATCCAACAGCAGCCTCCTAAACTCAACCCTATGTGAATACGCCAGTGTGTGTTTGATCCGATCTGAACGTGCCCAACATGCATTCAACCTGCAGGTCCTGTAAATAAAAAGCACAATAATAAAGTCTCAGTCTCATTTCTAACCTGTTGATCGCTGCAGGCAGTGGTGGAAAAATAAAGGATTTCAGACATTTCAGAGTAAACTACATCCAACAATGACTTGTCTGTGTCTTCTTTACCTCATCTTTAAGCTGAGCCAAGAAAAGTGGCAGTAAGTGCTCTATTGTGTTGTCCTTGCCCAGGATGGTTGAAAGGCCCATAATGACAGATGCCAAGGCTGACTTCACATGCTGGTTGGTGTCTGAAACAAGTTCCTGAACATGGAGAGAACAGAGTAGTGAGCACAAATAAAAACACGTGCAATTCACATAGAAACAGATGGGGATACAGAGTCCTGTGTGGTTATACAAACTGTCTTTATGAGGAGTGACAATCGCTGTTCAAAATATAAGACTAACTATACCTGCCATAAAATTTTAGTACTTTTAAGAAAGTAGTGTTTGCTGCATTGTTTACATTTATTACTACATGTAATCCTGTGGAAGTGTAAAGAATAATGTGGTGTTCTATCATGCCCCTGTCCCACCCCGACAGGATCCTAAGGATGTGTCTGTTGCTACCTGCATTAATATCCTGACAGGGTAAGCACTGACTCTAGCCTGTGAATTGCAGCTGTAAACAATAGGGCACCGCAGTCTCGTGCGTGATATCACGGGATTTGACCACTTAAGCGGACTTCGGCCCCCGTTGTACAATATATACACAGCGTAAGTTCGCACGGACAAATGATGTACTATTTTGTTTTCGGCTGCAATCACCGAAGCATTCGCGAAAAGTGTTTTTTTTTTTTCGGTTCCCAGAGGAGAAGGGACGACAAAGCAAGTGAGAGACGTGTTGTCGCTAAGTGTTCACCTACACAGCTAACCAGAGTAGCTGCGTTCTCGCCTGCAAAACCGCCTCAACACATTTTGGCTCTAGTGTCGCAGACCAAACAGCCTAAAAACTGGTCCGCCTTGCCTCCACTGCCGCATGCATTATTTCGGAGCTCTGAGACAGTCTCTTCACCCAAAGCGACCAAATGGATTAATGGGATTGTTAACCATCAGATGACAAGGTAAACCTCTTAAATCATTCTAAGGTCAGTTTTAAGCAGAAACAATCCTTGGTGATGCTTTGAAATAACCGACACGCAGTGAACACATCAGCTAGCAGCTCATGTAGCTGCAGTGCTCTGATCGCTTCCTCCGTCTTTAGTGATAAAATCATGTTGAATTTTTGTGGAAATGATTGTTGTACAAAAGCTTCAGATATCTGTCATTGAGATAGATGATGACTGGAGTGCAGTTTGAAGCAGAAACAAGGTGATAATCGGTGAACCGTAGCCAATGACCCATGTGCAGTGAAGGCAGGGTGAACCAATTTTTTTTTTTTTTTTTGAGGGGGGGGGGGGGGGGGGTGTCAATCGTTTGGTCTGCGACACTGGGCATCGTTACTTTTTCTTTGCATATTCACTTTCTTTGCGTGAAATATGCCCAAAAATCCATTGAAAACGCAGTGGTTTCCCCCCGGAAGTAGAGAAATTATGTCATATTTTACTTCTTTAGTGCCCGCCCTCAAATGAGACTGCGGTGCCCAATACAGTTCAAATATCTCACTAAACACACACACACACCACCACCACCACCACCACCACAAAATCAAATACAAATTAATGAATTATTTCCATGATATGCACTACACTATTTTTATGTGATTCACTAAACCAAATCACTGTATGAGTCCTCCTGACCAAACAATAAATGAGTAAAGAGGTGACACATGGGTAAGACCCTGTGTGACCTGGAAGGGACAAATAAAGCCCAAACACCCCCCCATCTCGGAGTTCTCAAAGAAGCAAAAGCCAAACAGGCTAACCTTGGTTAATGTATTTTCTTAAAGCATATTTTTTGTGGAATCTGTGGTGGGTTTCATGATGTGGATTGGGTGCAGATATTAAAAATTATGACCATCTTATTGCCTCGTTAGACGTGTACGCAGTGGAGCCAAAGTCACCAAGGTACCAATACCTGCTAATGGTGCTAACACATTAAAATCAAACAAAAAATTCACTTGACAGGATTACTGGCCTGTCAGGACAATTAATCACACAACAAGCCATATTATTCAATATTTGCAATAAAATGTGCAGAAAGGACTGACAGTCCACAACAGCTAGCAGCCACTGCTTGCGGGGCTCTGGACTCAACTCATGGCACACTACCTTTCACTTCTATGGGAAGTAACTCCCATTTGGAACCAGCCTCAAGTGGCCGTTCAAAGGAAATGCAAGATTTTTGACACCGGAGTTTGGTTCATTTCAGATAGCTTGGTTTTGAATGAGAGGAAAATGGAAAAGTTTGTCACTCCCAGCAATGTAAGCAGAAGGTGTACCCCACAAAAGTATGTGCTGTAGACAGTATAAAATTTCAACTTTCTCCACTTGCCGCATCAAGAAGAACAAACCTAATTATGGACGATGCCAGTACATCATTGCTGAACCCCAGAATCTAGAATGTCGGTTGGAAAATTCTCTTTCAGGCAGGTTGTTAGTATCATTCCTTTCCCGCCACAATGAGGGAGAAGCTGCACTTCACTAGAGGAGAAGTGTCTGCCCCAAAGAGTTCAGTCTTTTGCTTGCGCTTTCATTTGAGAAATATGGATCTCAGAGAGGTAATAAATGAAGCTTCCATGAAGCTGTAACTTTGGAACAACAGTAGCACAATGTGACACAGTAATACAACTGAATGTAAATAAAATATCCGATTACTGCCCAGTGTCATCGTCAATCTTTACATTCCGTACACCCAGGCATGTCACTTTCATTGTAAACATATTTACTCTGGGAGAAAATGGATTTTTTTTTTTTTTTTTTTTTACACAATTGCATCCTCATTGAACCTCTAACACAAAAACAAGAGTGCCATCTGCTGTTCATAAGCAGGCAAAACTCCTGCAAGCTGTTTCAAACCAAAGCTTATCACCACACCTCAAAATACACCTGATGTAGCCCCTTCTCGTTTGTAAGCAGCACTGACTAATTAAAAGTGCACACTTTCAAGATTGTGTTCAATGATCACAAAAATGACAAGTCTTTTATTAATGTTTCAACACAAGATGACATGGACAGAAATAAGAGTCCAATACACCAAGGAGTGGTGACCCAATCACATACCTTGTAATTAATCCCCTAAATGAGACAAAGTTGGTGAATTTATTAATTTAATAATTTATTTTGTAAATTTAAGTCCATTAAATTGTACAGAGGAGCTTAAACTTTGACTCTCCATCCATGCGTTACATTTGTGTAGCTTCCACACTGAAATGATGAGGGTTTATATAAAGCTACTAGTCTGGGACCACCTTCTAACCACATGTACTGCTTAGAATAGTAAAGTTGTAGTGTAAGATGTATCAGTTTTAGTATGACCACAGATGTCAAAAACTACCAAAATAAGATTAAGGCTACCAAAACATTTGCGGAGTTATACTTTATGCAGACCACAGTATTTCACATCCGAATGCACTGAGAAAGATATATATAAACACACACACTTTCTTTCCTAGTGCACTTGGATGTGAAATAATAATCTATATACATATCAGGGTTCTCCCCAGACAATGGAATAACAGCACCCTGCTGTTATACTGCCATCCAGCACCGCTATACTGTGGCATCATGTCATAATGTTTTAGCACGAGACTTGATGGGAATTTGACCACACGTAAACCCAATTTTTGCAGTAAATTTCACATAAACAACTTAAGCTCTTTATTTTATCCTGTTTACATCCAGATGACACAAACCATTACAAAACGCAAGTGTTACATGAAGCCCAATGATCAGAAGACAATCTCTGCATTTTTTGTTTCACCTTGGCGGCGACCACAGGGTGCGTAGCGCTGCAATTGCTGGGCCACCCAGGAAAGGGGCACGTCAGCGTCAAGTGTCTCGGAGTGTTTTGTGCATTTTATCATCTATATTGTATTTTGTTCAATTCTTTTTCACAATGGCATATTTTTGCAAATTAATATTTTGTGAATACAATGAGTGAAACAAATCAGCAAATCAAAGTTCAAGGTCCAATAAGAGCTGCAGCATGACAGAAATGCCAAGATGCAGAAAAGGATTTTTATTTATTCATTTACCTTGACGCAAGGCAGAATGTGAGTCATGATGATTTGTTCACGATTATCTTCTGGAAGATTCTCACAGAATTCTACAAAAAACAAAACATGTACACGGTAAGAAATCGTAACAATTCTCAGTTAACCCGTTGATCTTTGAATCAATTTTCCCTTCTTCCTTATGAATCCACTCTGGTATAATTAGTGCATTAATGCACCGACCTTTAACTTTGTTGGCTGCTGCAGCACGAACTTCAGCTTCACAATCCTTGAGAAGATTTTGGAATGCTGGGACCAAATCGTTCTTTGTGATCTCTGGTCCAACTGCTTTCTGAAGCTATAATCGAAAGAGATTCAAGTTCAAATATTCAAATAAGAGTGCAGGAAAAATGCACACAAAAAAAAGCAAATACACTCATAATTTGAAAATTACAGAAAACAGGCTGCAAAGCAAATGTTCTGACACTCAAAGCTACAAAAGGGAGTACGTCTTTACTTTTCTGACACTCAAAGCTACAAAAGGGAGTATGTCTTTACTTCTGTGGGATAAAGCCCCTCTCACACTTCCACCACATTTGTTAAAAAAAAAAAAAAAAAAGGTGCAAAATTTCACTTTCTAAGAGATGCTATGAGCACACACACTCCACCAGCCGTTTTCTAACAAAGCAAATATATGTATAAATATTTTGCATTTTTGTCCACTGCAAGAGCATTCCGATGGCTACCAAACAAAGTGGTGTTTTTTTTTGTTTTTGCCACAGTAGGTTTAGTTGAGCTCTGGGGTAACCCCAGAAGTCCCCCCCCCCCCCCCCCCCCCCCCCCCAATGGAGAAAAAGAGTAAAAATTTTCAACTAAAAATTTGCTTTTGTCCGATTTGGAAAATGTATTGGAGTACAACCGTCTGAACGGCTTTTTTTTCTACTTGTAAGACAATTGTTAATATCAAACCGTCTTACACAAGGTTTGATTTTACAAACCATAGAAAAATGTTTGTTTCCAAAGGCAAGAGTGGTGGCAAAGTAGTTAAATGCACTTGTTTCCAGTGCAGAATGTTCCTGGTTCAAAACCGACCCCTGCCCATTCTCCAGGTAATATGGAGTTGCATCAGGAAGAGGATCTGGTCGTAAAACGTGCCAAATGAACATGCAGATCCACCTGCTGTGGCGACCCTGAGCAAAAAACAAGGGAGCAGCTGAAGGGACTTACTAGAAAATGCCCCCCCCCATCTCAGCATTTTACTTATGCAAGTTTATTTTTGGTTTAATCAATGGTCCTCGAGAACCAAAGACATGCAGTAATTATGCACCATTACATGATGGTGTCTACTTTGGATATGTCAATATTCCTGATAAAACATATTGAAAATGTTTTCTTCAATGTAGAGTTCATTTATCCCTGAAGTCCATAGATATCCTGCAGTCACAACAAAAGCCTGCTAATATTAGCCTGTGCACCAGTGATGCCCATTCATACATTCTTCTCTGTGCTATGAGTGCAGCTGCCCCTTCTGTATCAAAGAGCTTTTATTGTGAAGCAATTTCTGGAGAATTTAAGTTAAACAGCAGGCGTTTACAGAGCTGTCAACCTCCCAGCCAAGCTTCTTGGAAGAGAAACCACTGGGTGTAATTTTCAAAAGAAGTGCACACCAATTACTCTAAAGTTATTCAAGAGAAGTACATAACTAAGAAACCTAGTATGCTTCACATAATTCTATTATTCACCAGTTTACAATACAGCTTGTCATCAATGACCCCAATGAATTCAAGCAAAAATAAAAGGACGGAAGTATGTACAGAAGCCATACCAACATCCCCATCTTCCACTGTGTGGTGGGGAATAATATATATATACCAGCCTATACTGGTGTGCCACCTTCATCTGTAGCATAAACACAAATTTACTTTGTTCCTGCATTAAACAAAATTAAAAATACATTTTTTTTAGCCCCATCTGCTGCTCACCTCAGAAAACTTGTCAGCAACCATGTAGCGAACCCTCCAAGACTTGTCCTCTGCAGCCTGGCGCAGTGTGGGCATTACTAGGGTTTCCAGGTCCTCCTGAGGCAGCAAGGTGGCAATACTGACACAAGCTTCCACTGCAAGAAGCCGCACTGAATCCTGATGGGGAGAAGTAACCATCAGTTTGAACATTCCTGACTTAATGCCCTCACTGGCAGATAGGACAAAGTAAAATAGGTGAAAGATAGTAAAATGTAGGCAGTGATGTTAGTCTGGCTCGGAGAAGCCAAGTGATCATACCTGCTCATCAGAGGCAAGAGCAGTGAAGAGAGAAATGATGTCACTTTTGACATAATCAGGCTCCAGGACTTTAGCAAACTCTCCGAGCTTAGATGCTGCAGCACGACGCACCATTGGTGTGTCATCTGAACACAAGTTACGAAAAAACCTAGAGAGGATATCCATTTGATCAGAAGTGCAAAATTGCAGAAGCAAACTAAGTCAGTCTTGACACCATGAATGTAAAACAACAAATATGTATCACTGAAAAGACACTCACTGACGGATCTCAGCCTTGACACTGCTGTTGACACGAGGATAACAGACACTAAAGAGCCCGCAAGCAGATGTGCGAGAAGTGAACCAGTCACCACTGGCCAGCCGTTTCACTAGGGGCTCAAAATGGACCTCCAGGTCAACTGGAGTGTGCTCCAAAGAGATCTTGCGCAGGGACTCCACAGCCTTGTCTCTCACTACAGTCTCTTCCACTGTGGCTAAACTCTCCAGTGGGGGCTATGCAAAAAGAGAGAAGATTACATGGTTATCTTAAACAGATTAAATAACCCGATTCAGCAGATTAAATAACAGTTTCTGGACAAATAAAGTGGATGATACTGCTGGAAAAACAATCAAGCAATGTCTGATTCTTGATATACTTTGGCAAGTGGCATTTTAAAGCAGTGGTTTGACTATGGTCTCTGTGTGAAAATCATTACAAAGGCAAAAATACAGTGACAAAAGTTGGAAAAGACAAACGGTTTCTACGGCCAAGTTGATGGGACATGAGAGGCATTTAAAACAGCTCGACTGCTTATGTCAGGAACTACAATTTAAAACCATCAGGGGAGGGGTGGAGCAAGTTCCCCTGACAACCAATGTTTCATATCAATAAAACTTACAAATTATACTAACAAGGAAAAAAATATGAAGCCTATTTCTGAAACAACAGTCAGATGTGCATATTCATACTCACACAGAATAATAAAATAGACCATGTTTGAGAATTAAAGATGATTCTGTGTTCACAGTACTGATATTCATAATTTTGAAACATGCAGGAATGTGAGAAATCACTTCTTGTAATTTTAAAATCAGTTTAAATCACAGAAAAATACAACTTCTAATTGTGCCCATTTTCAATGAATGAACTCAAATGTTTAGCTCAAACTGGCACGATTGACATTCCAGACATTACTAAAATGCAGAAGTGGTGTTTCATTTATTGCAAAGTTATAAATGCTCACATGACAAATACCTGCTACATCTGACAGAGTATTTTTTTTTGTGGAACTGGCTGCAGTTTTGAAATGTATACCGCAAGTTGTACTGGCTACTAGACACTGAGTGGCTATGACAGAACAGAGTAATATTAGTACTGCAGTACTTAATTACCAGAGACGCAAGGCAGCTGTAAATGGGAGCAAGAATAAATTTTGGTAGACACGTTTTATTTGCCACTACATATGTTCTCCACACTTCATCTCCTATGTAAAATTACTGTATATTCAAAATAATGAATTTTGTTAAATAAAACTTGCCTTCTGTAAGACACTTTTTTCCCCTCATTTTCCCCCCACTGTCAGAATAACAACAACCTCCTGCTCAGCAATGTCACTTTTTACTTAGATGTTGCTGGGAGACAATCTTTAATGTCTTTTACACTGGAAAGTGCATGAAAAATTACACATCTAAAATGAATAAATGTAAATACTACTGGGTTTTGTTGTTGATGCTCAGAGTGTCAGAGCACCATGCATTCATTACCACCACTAGATGTGTGGTATTCTCTCACATTTTGAGTATGTGTTTCGCATCTGTAACCATATCCACATAAATGTTCCTGGAAAAAAGTAGTAAGTCTGCCCTCAAAACATGGAAATTTCTCAATTCCCAGAAAGCTTTCATCATGGATTTAACATCCAAAAGGGTAGGACTCACTGTTTATTTGAATCAGGAGAAAGCCAAATTTAGAACTTTCTTGAACTACAATGTAACCCTCTTCCACAAACGTTTGAGTTTAAAGCACAATTTAATGCATTATTTTATGTTATCACTCTTCAACAAATCCAAAGACTAAAAAAAACATTAAATTCACACCAATAAAACATTTTCTGTAAAAAAGTAGCCTCAAAATGATTAGAGCTTACCAGGAGACAGTGAACGTACTCTGGCCCTCCCACCAACATCGTGAAGTTGCCAAGCTGCTCGGCTAAAGCCAACAGCACCTCATCTTCATCGTATATGGTGTCTAAAGGATGACAGACATATCAACCCTAAAATCTTAAAACAGTTTGACAAGTTGGACATTTGGTGTTACTGAAATGATACTACAAGGCATATTAACATATCTCTGACCATGGGCGCAATTTGGTGGGGGATAGGGGGGACATGTCCCCCCCCCTTTTCAACCAGGGGGGACATGTCCCCCCCCCACCTTCTGACACACACACACATATACATATATATATATATATATATGTGTGTACTTGAAACATGCTACGCCAGTCTTATGTGCAAACCATGTCAGTGTTATCAATCAATCAACTTGTTTCTTATATAGCGCCAAATCACAACAAACAGTTGCCATGTCAGAATAGTATCTTTGTTTCTGCAAGTTTGTATTTTTAGCAGCATTGACTTGTTTACAACACCTGTTTCTTGTTTGTCACATTCGGAATTTTCTGGGACTGCATTTGCCCAGATCTGAAACCAAAAATAGTTGCCTCTAGGGACTAGTGTCTACACATAAGTATCAATGGACCATATGCTAATTTACTAAAATCTGAAAGTTAGAAAAGGAAATCAGAAAAGCTATCTGGGACCTCAGAAAGCCCATTTGCAATTATTGCTTGATCTCCAAAATCACTCTATGCAAGCAAAATTATGTTCAGTATGAGTGTTGTAATTAGGGTCACTTTGAAAATTAAATTCATAAGTAATTTATCCTAAACTTACGATCTGTTGTTTTTTTCAAACTTATGCAAAAACAAATAAAGAAAAAAAAAATACAGTATGCGATAGTTAATAATTATTAAGAGCCTGTTCTTTCATATTTATGAATACATTTTACCACATTGCAGTTTTTTTTTAATGAAAACTCAACCTATCATTCTTTTTGAGTTCTACACATGTGGTGATACCTTATTTACACCAGGATGTTAATAAAATCAATGCTGGCTATTCTCAGAATAAAGTATTTATATCCACAGTTTAAAATTGTATAAGTCAAATGCTGTCCACTTTATGGTCTTCTCAAAACATAAAAATTACTGTTCTGGATGCTCAGAATGCATCTGAGCTTATCTAGAAACTGTTGGCTTCTGGGGGCCTAGAGCGGCCCCCAGACCCCCAGCCTATGGGCTTCGACCCTGCGGGCCTCGCACTTTGTCCCCCCCCCCCCCCCCCCCATTTCTAGTTCTAAATTGCGCCCTTGTCTCTGACAGTCTTGAGGCCATAGTTGCTATCAGATGTCAGATTGCTTTGAACAATGTAAGATGACTGAGTTACCTGTGAGGAAAGGAAGGAGTTCAGTGCGAGTCCTCTCTACTCCAAGGGCGAGGGCAATTGTGGACAGCTTCTTGATGCTATTCAGCCTTAACTGTACACAAAATGTCAATCACAAGAGAAAGTGCAACATTCAGAACAAAGTTAAATACTTTGGAGCAAACTGTGTCAACAAAGGCAGCTACTGTAAAAGCACATCACCAATTAAGACTCCATCATCTGCTAACATTTTAGCTCATTTCAACCAACTGCATGAGTTTTATTCCACTGAAACACCATTTGTTTTATGGAAGATAAACACTTAAGAAAGCAATGTTTCCACTTTGCCAGCTGTCAATACTTTTAAATTTAAAATATTCGCAAAATATTATGTGGTTAAGGCTCCATGATATAAGAAAAAAAGAAAAACCTGTTTTTTTCCATATTAGTCAATATCGATATGTCATGATCAGGGTTTGTATTAGTATTTTTGGCCATGGAGTCCTGGGACATACTATGTATTGAAAATGTGAGTCCCAAGGCCCAGCACAGAGTACCAGCACCTCGAGGCAGCTTTGGCGCCTTGCATGAGTGCCAAATTCAGTACACAGAGCTGCTAATTTCAGGAGCAACTCAAGTATGCAGCCATGTGCTAAGAAAGGTGGTGTAGCAAATAATGCCATGAATGCAAAGTGTGAAAAGTTCAAGATTATTTAATCACAATTTGTAAAGTTTTGCATGGTGTGTGCACTAAAGGATGGCACTGCTTCACATGAAAAGAAAAAAAACAAACAAAATTGTGGTACTTCGTCTTTGTGAGAACAAGCTTTCAGCAGTTTGCACTACTTTGCTGCTTGTCGAACATTAAGTAGCCAAAATATCTCCACACTACAGAATTCCTCTGACCCATCTCGTCAACAATATCCTCATCTTTCGAGCCTTGGGCTGTGTCTATGTGTCGACTTCTGTAATGCTGTTGCCCAAGTTTTTGTTGATATTTTCCACCATCATTTTCTCTTTTATTATGTCTAGAGCAAACATTAGCATGCACACTGCTTCCGCCTGCTGCTATGCTCTGTACTTCAACTCCCTTTAACTATTCCAGCCACAATTGGTTAAACAGGGTGCTACTCTCATTGTCATTGGCCGTTCATGTCAAAACATGGGTGGAATTAGTTGTCAAACTTTTACCGACCATAACTTTTTTTTTTAAATCAAGGTAAATATATTTTGTGATAAGTATATCGTTTAATCGCCCAGCCCTGTATGTGGTGTTGATGCTGCTGTCTTATTATACACTGAATTAACGTTTCAGGTAATTAGTATTAGGGCTGCCACGATTAGTCGACTAGTCACAATTATGTCGACTATCAAAATAGTCGGTGACTAATTTAATAATTGATGTCATAATTTATTTTTTTAAGTTTGTTTTTAAGCTTTGGCTGATTCTGACGAAGGGAGAGTTGTCTCGGTAAGCTAACTGGCTAGTTAGCCGCTATCATTAACGTCTACAGCGAGCTACTTATTTAGCTGTAAACGTTAACATTAACAATGACGATTTCATTAGCCTTAGCACACATATGTGTTTGCTGTAACATTATAACAGCAAAGTCATGTTTGAATAGGAAATGTGATAACGCAAATGCTATATAACGCTACGTTACAGTGCAAAAAAAAAAGTTCTTCCTCAATGAACGACTTTGTTATCAAGTAAAAGTCGAATGAACTATCATCTTAACTGTCTTTATTTTTAGTGAGCACATACTTTAAACACTTCAAACTTGAAACTAATGATGGCTATGCAAGAGCAGTTTTCAGGGATGAGATTGGCAAATTCGATTTTCAGAGCGAAATAAGCCAGGGTCCAGGGGCCACAGGCCCCGGCGGGTCCAGGGCAGACAAAGTCCCCCTGAAGCCAAAGCATTTTTGCTGTTTTAAAACATGTAAACTGAACTAAAATTATATTAAAACCTACTAAAAATGCCAGGTGTTCATATCTATAATTCAAACTGTAAACCCTTACTAAGACCATCTACTGTACATGTGTATTTCTGTGACCAAAACATTTTTTCATAACTAGACTTACTTGATTTTCAGCATTCTCCACTTTCAGCATGGCACACTTGTCAACAAACATACATGTAAGGGCGGGAGAAACGCATATATAACCTTTGCGCTGATTGGTCATAAGCTTTGTAATAACCAATGAAAACGTGCGTAAGTAATAGCTTCGACTGCTCTTCGATACCGTCTCGGTTTTTATGATTTGTTGGAGGGAAAACTACCGAATATTGGAAGTTGAAAGACTACACAGTTACCTCCCTTACACTACATGCTCATTGTGCACCTACTTCATACTGGTCACTGATCAGCACAGCGTTACTTCCGCGTTCGGCTGACTGACGGACTGATCGAACTTGCTGCGTTGGCGATAACAAACAAAGACCACTCAGTGTTCTGAATAGACAACAATTTTATTAAACAAAGGTACTCCTGGCATTAAATTTTTTTCTGCATTCTTACTCCCCCCCCCCCAAATTTTCTCAACGGATTTGGACGTTTCACAAAATTGACCTCTGGGACTGTCAAATCCGCGGAAATCCACGGAAAAATCTCATCCCTGAGTTTTAAATCAAATGGCACCTTTCCAAACATTGTAATACAGACAACAAACTACAACAGACTAAACAATTTTTTTTTTCCTCCCAAAATGAGACGTCCTGTGTTCTTTATGAATTACGTTGATATTGACTTGCAGTGAAGCCGGCTGAGCTCAGTTCAGAGTCTATGGAGTTAAATTTGTGTCATAAATGTCTGAAAGGAAATGCTTTTGACAAAAACTACAGATTTCGTTTATTTCTAATCATGTCCAGAGATCTAGGATCCATCATGCACAGATTTTATTTTTGTCCAGAGATCAAGGATCCAGTGACCAAGTTCATATTTATTTACTTTAAGACAATAAAAAGTTGTTGACACTGCCTTGTAAAGCCTACTTTTAGTACACAGAAAATTCAAAGGAGGTATCGATAAGTGGAATCGATGATAAAATCTTATCAATACCCATCCCTATACATGCCAGAGAGATACCATACCACTACTTTGCTCTTTAAAAACCTATTCAAATTTTAAGGAAAATAAAATAATATTCTGTAGTTTATGCAGTTACCACCTGTGATTCCAAATTATACTGGAATATAAATCTGTGACTACACTGCCTGAGTCTAGTCCCTCCATCTGTCTTCTAAAGACCATGTGAACCTGTCATATAATAACAGCTGACCCGTCATGCTCCTGGGACGCACCGGCCCCATTTGTTTTTATGTCTATCTGCTCTATTGGAATTTAACTCTGGTGTTTCACAGTTTTGTACTGGCTGAGCAGACCTGAGTTAATACTCTGTGTTGAGCAGGGAGAATTAGAAAGCAGGCAGATGCCCTCGAGGAGCAGATCTGGGCAGCCCGGTCATAGAGTGCAGACTGGTCTCACAAACTACTAGTCAGCATATAAAAACATGCCGTTTAAGGCCTAAATATTTCTTGAAGCAGCAGAGATTCCACATACAGCCATAAAATTGAGAGACAGACTGTTTAGTATGAAACCTCACCGACATTTAAATGTAACAAGGGAAACAAAACCTGAGTTTACCAAACACGACTCCTTTAATAAAATAGTAAAGCTGTGGAAATGGAAATTTACACCTCCAGAAATTTCAAAGTGATGTATCAATAAATGTCAAAAGCTCTTATTTTCAAGTAGTGCTGTGTGATGTTGTCATTTGATGAGAAAAAATATTTCCCATAATAAAAATCCCAAATTGGTTAGGGCAGGGGTGGGCAATCATGTGCCATAAAGGGCCGAGACACTGCAGGTTTTCCATGCAACCAATTGCCTCAGCAAGTGATTTCATTAAAGATCAGGTGTTTCAGCAGGGGATTTCATTGACAACCAGGTGTTTATGTTCAGAGCAGAAGCTCATCAGCAACCCACCTGCTGAGGTGATTGGTTACACGGAAAACCTGCAGTGTCTCGGCCCTCGATGCCCACCCCTGGGTTAGGGGTTATTGATATAGTTAGGAACAATGGTCGTGGTTAATGTAGTTTAGGAATCTACAAGTATGCAACCTCATAATCACGTGACCTACACTGACCAATAAGAGAGACGCTAAATACCAAGGCCAATAGAAGTTAGGGTGAGACTAATGCATGGGTTCAGTATGCAGTGTTGGCACAAACCATTCTGAGGAAGGGGGTGTTCGAGTGCTAGGTTGCGAAAAAAGAATACCCACCAAACGCCAGGTAAAATATGTATAATGCAAAATACATAAACCAAATTATGGCAGTACAGTCAAGGATGATAAACTTACAAAAAAACACCTCTCTCATCAATGTCAATGGTTATAACCCTTTTTTTGTTTGGGGGTGAGGGCTAATTGTTCCTAAGGCTGCTTTGCGGTGAAACTTAAGGTGCCCTGACACTTGTATGACTTTGATTCACATACCTGTACGCAGTGTGTTGTACTGGTGAGTAAACTCGCTGTGAACCGGTGTAGACTTGAATGCGAGACGTGCGCTGCGGCGTGCAAGTGCACAAAGAGAATTTTGAAATGTCTGTGAAAATTGCACGATCTACTCGCCAACACTACGTGTTGATGCACGTTGATGCTTGATGGTGTGTGAGATGGCACACGCAGCTCACCAAGTCCAGTAAAGAAGTGAACAGTGTGAGTGATTGCGTCAGTACACCACATCAGAGCAGCTTGCTGAACGATTATAACGAAATGTTAAATCTGTCATAAACATACTTGTGCGATGTGACACTGAAATTTCCTCATTGAGGGATGAATAAAGGCTTTACCAAGCTATTACAATATAAGCATGACAATTACCTTTTTAGACGGCTCCAAATGCTTTCTCCATCTCATTCAGCGCATGCGCAAGAAAAGCTGCTGCTGGAGCAGTCCGCTGTGATTCCAGAAGTGATTAGAACAGTTTTCAGCAGCCAACTTGAAGAGAAAATGATTAATACGCTTCAAAATAATTGTTTTATATACACAGTGTACAGCTCACAACGCATGGCAGCCTGTGGAACAAAGCACAGTGTCCAGCTGGGAACACAGCGGGTGGGATTGTCACGATGAAGTACGATCAAAGTGGTGCCAGTGTCAGGGCATCTTTAGGCTACTGTCGCTTATGTGTGCAATTTGTTTCTAACTAAATAATACTAATAAAAGCCCTCCCTCATCACTTTTTTCTGAGGTCAAGGATGATAAACTATTTTGTTTTTTATGAAGCCTAATTGTTCCTAAGGCTACTTTGCAGGAAACTTTTTTTAAGTGTGCATACACACAATGCACATTTTACAAAAAGAAGAAAGAAAATGCAAGGACTACAGAGAAAGCAAAATCTTGGGTAGAATTCAAATAAGCAAGAAACGAGATATACCCCCACAGGTCTTTCTAGCTATTTTGTTCCAGCAGCAAGACAAGCTGCACATACAAGCGACAAGTAGTTCCTCTTGTCGGAACACTATTCGTTTTCGACCACAGCATACTCTCCACCGAGCGCTGACAGCCCATTTTCTGAACAAAGTGGCTACGGGTACGTACATCCGTATCTTCTGCAGGACTGCTAAAGGTACGGAGCCGCGCTGTGTTGAATACAGCAGCAGCTGCAGCAGAACGCCTCAGCTCAGCAGCTTGAATAGCGCAGATCCGTGTAACTTTCAACACTAATATTTGGGAATGTGTGTGTGTCAGAGTAAGTTTAATACTTTCCGGACATAATTTAATGTAAATTAATTTTACTGGCTCGATATCCAGGTCAAAGTGGCATTTTAACACGTATTTGCGAGCATTTTTCTGAGTGTGTTCAGTCGCAAATCTCCACTGAAAATGCATTAACATCCGGGTACTTCATCAATATTTTGCCCGGTTAGGAGATGTCATGTCGTCGTCCATGAAGGGACGTTTTCGTTTAGTGTGCAGCATTGGGAGTGCGCTCTCTAGTTCTCATATAAAGCTCCATGGGTTCACTGAAGATACCTACAACGTACGGATGAGCTTTGAAGCCTTGCCGGACTTTTAGCTGCATATGGTACGAGTACGGGCATATTTGCGCATTCTGATTGGTCGGTAAGACACCCTCCGTATCTTTAGAACGGTCTCTGTAGATACGGGTCCGTACCACTGAACTGTAGTGTATAGTTCAGTGATCCGTACCCGTAGCCACTGACGAAATCACTACACACTCAACCCGTGCGTTAGTCTCACCCTAGAATTTACGGCCACTGTACTCCGAAAGCGCCAAAAAATATTAAAATTTGGTATGGAATAATGACATACTTTAACGGGGCCACAATAGAAAAATACTTGTTTGTTCACTTATTTGTGCAACATCATAGTCTTTATATTGTAGCTACCATAGGTAAAGAATGAATCATTTTCACTGAGGGCAGACTCTGGTGGGTCACCTATTTTGGTTTAATCAAAAATATGTGCTATTATAAGTTCGAATTTTACGCTAAATCATGTCCGTTAACATTTACGTGACATGAAAAGCTACTTGCCAATGTTAGCATATTGGCTAGTACCGGGACACGAAACGCTAACATTTACGTTATCCTTCAGTCGTTTGAATGAACTCCACTGAGCCACACTTAAATTCAATTAACATACGTCTTAAATGTACGAGCCCCATCAACAGATAAATAAACCCCCGATGTATAATCCAACCAGGGTGCGCCCGGCAGAAGGCCTCAGATGTTAAAATTACTTAGCATATCTGGCTAGCAAGCGAATCAGATCGTCGACTCGTAAAATGAACCGGGGCAAAGTAACTGAACTATAATGTAGGTCATAAAATAAGATCACACAATTCCAACCTGAACATCCTCGTTTCGCAGCTCATCAATGAGCACAGCGATCGGATAGAGAGAATCGTCTCCATCGGCTCCTGCCATTTTGGATTATTTTAGTTATCGAATGGCGCTGCTGCACGACGGGTACTGATGTTACAACCCGATGCTAAAGATTCGAAGCGTGTGTCGAGTGATGAAGACAGCTTCTGTTCTAACAAGGTTGCCAGATTCCATAATAAAAAGAAGCAACAATGTGTACATACACATTTATTTCAGGTCCATTGTTACACTCGTAACTTCCATTATTATTATTATTGCTTTCATCGATCCCTGAGGTAATTGTCAATTGGTAAATGCACTGCATTTATATAGTGCTTTTCCATCTGCATCAGATGCTCAAAGCGCTTTACAATTATGCCTCACATTCATCCTGATGTCAGGATGCTGCCATACAAGGCGCTCACTACACACCAGGAGCAATAGGGGATTAAAGGCCTTGCCCAAGGTCCCTTAGTGATTTTCCAGTCAGGCAGGGATTTGAACCTTCTGGACTCAAGCCCAACACCTTAACCACTAGACCATCACCTCCCTCAGTTCTTCTCAAATTCACAATGGCTAGCATGTTAACGTTGTAAGCATTAGAAAGAGATAATACAATCACAGTATCCCCAGGCTTCGGCAAGGAACTCTCAAAAAGGCAGTGGCTTGAGTGAATGGATAGTGCCTTCCGGGTTGTTAAAACAGTAACTCACAAATAATAATAATCATCCAATATTACCAAATTGAAAGAACTTGTAATAACTGCAAATTGATGTGCATGTGGTGAGCTTTATTGTATCAGATCACTCAAAAAAAAAAAAAAATGCAACATCCCATAGATGTGACTGCCACCTGCTGGATGGCTAGTGGGTGCTGGATTGTTAATGAATTAGAAGGAGGTGTGGCTGTCAGTGAGAGTGGCCATTTTTTTCTGCAAAAAGAAATACTTATTGACAGAAATATACTGTTATTTTCAGATTTTTAATTTTTAGGCCCCGCGTGGCGCTTGTGCCGCGAGGCGGGGCATGTGGCATCCGGGTTGTCTGTCCGTCGGGGCATGTGGCATCCGGGTTGTCTGTCCGTCCGTCCTTCCGTCTGTTCATCTGTCTGTCCGTCCGTCCGTCTGTCCGGCCGCAATTCGTTCGCCGCAACGTAGCTCGGCACCTATTGCTCGCAAAAACTTCATATTTGGTGGGTACATGCCTTGGAGGAGTACTTTGCATGGGTTCGAAGGCCGATGACCTTGACCTACTTTTGAAGGTGACCAGTGGTCACAACGGTTAAATCCTTCGCCGCAACGTAGCTCGGCACCTTTTACTCACAGAAACTTCATATTTGGTGGGTACATGCCTTGGAGGAGCACTTCACATGGGTTTGAAGGCCAGTGACTTTGACCTACTTTTGAATGTCACCAATGGTCACAACTGTCATATCCTTTGCCGCAACATAGCTCGGCACCTTTTACTCACAGAAACTTCATATTTGGTGGGTATTTGCCTTGGAGGAGTACTTCACATGGGTTCAAAGGTCAGCGGCCTTGACCTACTTTTCATGGTCACCAATGATCACAACTGTCAAATGCGTCGCCTGAAATTTGTTTGCCGCAATGTACCTTGGCATCTATTACTTGCAATAACTTCATATTTGGTGGGTACATGCCTTGGAGGAGTACTTCCCATGGGTTCGAAGGCCGGTGACCTTGACCTACTTTTAAAAAGTTACCAATAGTTGCATTTGTTTGAAGGCTACCGACTTTTTATGGTCACTGTTGGCCACATCCTCTAAATAAATATAATGTCAATCTCCAATTTTTCCACTGTGTATCCCAGTTCAGGGGTTCAACCAAATACATACCCCACACATGTACATATTACTGCACTTTACATGGAAAATAGTACTGTGCGTGGGGCATTTCATGACGAATGTCTCTAGTTTTAATAGCAGTTACACTCCAAATTACAGGGTCATACATCTGCACAAGCCTAGGATAAAGGATTTTGTATGTTTTTGAAAAACAAACTGAAGGAAAAGGCCAAGCAACATATGTTGTGAGTGGGGTTCGTGAGAGACTGATTCCCAAGAGAAATGTGTTGAATCAGACAAATGATCTGGAATTATCCGCTTATTTCTGTTTGTTAAAACTCACACAACACAATCATAAATCCAAAGAACCCAGTGGGTAGTATTTCTTAGTTGAAGCAAACTACTTCCTTCTTGGCTACCCAATGAGGGGCCCATAGGCCATGGTTGGTCCACATTCTGTTTTGGTCCATTATGGCAATTGACAATTTCACTCCAAATTTAGGATTATCTATTTATTTATTTTCAAATTAAACAGGAGAGAATTTATTTATTTATTTAAATTTTATTTTAGTTCTTGAATGTAAATTTTGTACGTATGTAATATAATAAATTTAATTGTAATACTCCAATACCCGCTTACTCCAAATAAGGGTATCTCTACTGGCAATCGCATATAATTCTTCTTTGTCTTTCGGCTGTTCCCGTTAGGGGTCACCACAGCAGATCAATCGTTTCCATCTCGCCCTGTCCTCTGTATCTTTCTCTGTCACACTAACCACCTGCATGTCCTCTCTCAGCACATCCATAAACCTCCTCTTTGGCCTCCCTCTTCTCCTCCTGCCTGGTGACTCCATCCTCAGCATCCTTCTCCCTATATACCCTGGGTCCCTCCTCTGCACATGTCCAAACCATCTCAATCTCACCTCTCTGACTTTGTCTCCAAACCGTCCCACCTGAGCTGTCCCTCTGATATGTTCATTCCTAATCTTGTCCATTCTTGTCATTCCCAAAGAGCATCTCAACATCTTCAGCTCTGCCACCTCCAGCTCTGCCTGCTGTCTTTTTGTTAGTGTCACCGTCTCTAAGCCGTACAACATGGCTGGTCTCACTACTGTCTTGTAAACTTTCCCCTTCACTCTTGCTGATATTCTTTGGTCACAAATCACTCCTGCCACCTTTGTGACAATCGCATGTAATGTAGTTTGCAAATGATTGTTGGTTGGGATATTACTTATATGGCTATTACGTTGATGAAATTGGTCATTATTATTCATAGCTTGGAAATAAGCCCTAAACAGTAATTACATACTAAAAGCTATCTTTAAAAGAAGGACTCCTAAAACGTGTGAGCGACTTACAATTGGAAACCCAAGGCTGCTTATGATAACTGGATATGGCAACAGGAGTGCTCGAAGCTCCTTTTCGAGACTTGGATCGTGTCACACAGTCACGTGACTGGTGAGGCGTGGTTTTGAAGACCTTTATTCAAACAGGAGAAACAAGTACAGAGCAAGTGAGCAACATCAAGAAATACAAATAAATAAATCAGTAATGACATCAGTGCAATCATCTCTGCAGCAAAAGTCTATCTTTCAATTCATAAAAGACATTTTCATTGTCTGTCTGCTGATGTGATGTGATAAGATCAGAAAAAACAAGATTAACTTTATTCATCTATGGTAGAGGAAGCCGAAATATTTGGTTTTAGTTTTATAGTCACTGGGCTAATATTACTAATACTAATATTACAAGGGGGGAAAAAGAAGATGATTAAATTATTATATACACTAGGTTATGTCGATATTGCAAAGTATGTGTCTGTTTTTTGGGGGAGGACATAATGTATGAATCATCACAGAAAAAAATAATATGCAACAGTAAGCTTTGAGGCAACAAATAACTGTATTACCAACATATCTGATTAGATTACATCGATTATGGGTATTGTTTGCAGTAAATGTAGTTATTGGGGGATATAATGGTTGCTATGAATTAGTTTCTCCATTAGATGTCACTAGTCTACACTGAGCGAAATGAGGCTTCGAGTAATGAAGCTTTAGGCTTCGAGTCAGTGCTTTCGAAGCGTCGTTCATTCTACGGGGTCTTTGCCAGCTGCAGCAGGGTCTCTGTTTAAGAAAAAACAGAGTTCAAGTGAACACTTGAACAACTTTGGAATGCATCGAATGAAGAAATTAAATGTCGTACAAGTGTCTATAAATTCAGAAAAATGGACAAAATTATGGGAGAATATAGAAAATTAGAAGAAAACTGAATGTAATTGCTGACGTGTCAGTCACTGTTAATGATGTTTATGTGATGCTTGGGGACTGGACGAGAAGATGGTGCTGGGGTTGGAACTGGGGATACAAATTGATTTTTTTAAATTAATTAAGTAATTAATTAATTTACTATAAGGAGAAGAGAATACAAGATTTATCTTCTTTCTGTTACTTTTTCTTAATAAAAAATGCTTATGTAATGTTGTCCAAGTGGTTAATGCCCTTGGTTTTAGTGCAGAAGGTTCCAGGTTCAAACCCCACCCTGCATTTCTCCATGCAATGTGGAGTTGCTTCAGGAAGGGAATCTGATGTAAAACTTATGCCAAATCAACGTGCAGATTTACCTTGGATTTGCTGTGGTGACACCAAATGAAAACTGAAGGTACTTACTACAAATGCTTATGAAATATGGCAATGAATGAAATGACATGAACAAATAAATAAATACCACCACCCATGGACCAACATCAACTAGAGTTCCATCTCTCACAGGTGAACGGCTGTTTTTGGACACTGTTAATTTTACCCACTTGCACTTAGTGGACACACTAAGAAAACCCAAAATGTATAATGTCAGTGTCTAACTTTGGGGAAGTCATTAAAAATTATTCATCATCAGATTTGCTTTCTTTTTAATTAAAAATGTAGTAAGATATATATATATATCTCAAGGCCTGCCCGGACATTTCTGTGTGGTATTTGTGTAGGCTCCCTCCAGGTTCTCCAGCTTCCTTCCACTTCCAAAGACATGCAGGTTCGGTAAATTGTAGACTTTCAGTTGACTGTGTGTGTGAGAGAATAAGTTTGTCTATGGCCGTGATAGACTGGCATCCTGTCCAGGGTGTACCCCGTCTCTTGCCCGGCTCCAGCTCCCCTGTGACCCTTAATTGGAAAATGTGGGTATAGAAAATGAATGTTCTGAAATGTGCATTTGCTGCACTGTTATATGAAAATTCAGTACGGTATATCTTATATATTATATTCCAATTCTAAGGTGGAACTATGCCAGTATAGAAATGTATATCTAAAAAGGAAGAGTAAAATAGGAGAGTAGAAAAGAGTAGAGTAGAGCCACTTAGGTGCCTGGTCTTGAGAACCAGGGATGGTAGGTTAAAATATGACCAATTGTCCAGTAGGTGTCGCCACATCCAAAGAAGTAGTTTAATGGTAGCCATGACCCCCACCACATTTGATCCTGTCAGCTCTCAAAAGTAAACCAGAGGAGGTCCTTTGACTAGGTTCTAATTAATTCTTGGTTGGGAGACTGGTTGGCTGTGTGTTTTTCCATGTAGAATTAGAGCTGTTTCAGAAAGGGCATCTGGTTTAAAACTTGAGCCAATTCGAATGTGAATCTGTACCTGGTGGCAGGGGTGCTGAAAAGGGGAGAGTAGGAGAAGGGTTCTTGGGGCCCATGAATGACAGGGGCCCAGAGAGGCCCCTAATACAATTATAATATTGACAGAATAATATGGGGGTGGTAAGATTTCTTTTCATGGGGCTCAAAATCCCTGGCGGTGCCCCTGCCTGGTGGTGACTATTGGCAATAAGGGGCACCGGGAGAGGGGATATTACTAAATTTAGAAAGTTGCAATACAATATGACAAACTATTCACACTAATTCGTTTTTATAATGTCTTGAAGTTTTTAAAGGTAATACTCTCAAGGTAGATATTAAAGGGACGAAGCCACCAAGATTTCAATTGTAACATTATGGAATTGGCATTTAACGTAATAAAAGAAATAAATAATGGCTTGTATACATGTTTATTGTTCTGCACAGTATGCAAAGGACAAAAATTCCAGAAGTGAAACTGGACTAAACTGGAATTCTGACACTGCACAAACCTCCAGAAGTATGCAAGTAGTTCATATAGTGCATAGTTTAAATCTTCAGGCTTTTCATGCATTCCAGAGATCCTTATGTGGAAGAAAGTCTTTTTCAAGATCGCTAGTCATCTGAGACATCACTTAGCATTGTTTTGAATCCAGTAGTGCGCAGTGCTCTCCTCCCAAGTTCTTACACCTTTGCGTACTGCAGGTAGCATTATCATGATCTTATCTTTGGTGTACCGCAGTTGTTTATGCCGATCTTTACCTCCACAGAACTGTTGGGGCGCTAGAGTTCCGCTTTGTACCTGTTTCTAAACATTTCTAACATTTGCCATGTTTATTTTGGAATACAAACTATTTTTTTTTATTATAAACCAGACAATTAGCTTCCTTTGGAACATGACATTTTCACATTGCCATCTATAGGTTTGACTTAGGTTTCGACGTGAAACCATTTTGCTGGTTAGCATCTTATGTTTCAATGCGGCACTCCTCCGTAGTGTGTGTAGCGTTCCTACTCTTTCAGTACTGTCTGTCACAGTGCAGGGCAAATACAACATTCTAATCCAAGTACATCTGCTCCGCAAATGTGATTGGTTAATTGTGTGAGATTTCAGACCATAAAATAACGCGTTGACAGTGGCAAAATATTTGACCTTTTCACATTTGATGTATTACTCCATGCCCTGACCACATTGTTACGCAGATGTCATAATGGCTGTCAGCTGAGAGCGAGAGGAACTAGTGCAGTAACGACGATGCCGAAATGGGTGAATTTAATCTATCATACGAAAGTATTGATGTGGATTCTGATACGGAATTACTCAATGCAGTTGATGAGATGGAGAAATCTGTCTGCTCACAGAATTTCCAGTTTGGCATGAAGCTGCTGTTGCTACGTTAAGCTTCGCTGATCGAAATTACTTACTGAAAAATAAACCGTGCAAATGATGGAATTGGATTAGAATGGGAATAACCTCCTTGTGTCTGATGATTTGCGGAGGTTAATTCGCCCTATTGACGTATCCCATAATCCTTTGCGTGCCAGAGAGTAGCTGCAGTCAAACAACATAGAGAATCCACATGACAATTGTAAATTAATATTATACTACAAAAATCAAATTTTTGATGCTTTTCATCAAGTTAATAAGAGACTGCATGCATGATACCCTGAAAGCTTGCTAAAACAATTAGAATTGTATATAATTCTAATAATCCGTGTTTGCTACGTTTAATCTGCGTGGAATTTAATAAACACAAACCAAATTTCAGACATATATATTAGTCTGGAACAAAGAGAGGGGGTCGTGGCCAAGTGGTTAATGCGCTTGGTTTCAGTTCAGAAGGTCTGGAACAAAGAGGACAAACAGTATTGTAAAGAACAATAATCAAGATGTTAAAGAGCAAACTTCGCTTTCCCCCAGAACGACATGATCAGGAAGCGAGCGGAGTTCACAGCAGCTCCTACTGAAAATAATGGAGAGACAGCCTGTGATGTTTACATAAAATAAACGCAATAACGTCTATAAACCCAGAGAATATATTCATGAGAGTTTTAGGCACAATATAAAAATAGTTTTATGTTGCGATGTTAATGGTGTTGTCTGTGTGCAGCGGTTAAAGTGGAGCCCGATCAGAACGTCTCAATGCAGTTCTCAATGTTACTGAGATCTTAGCGACCTCTCCGAGGTTTTGCGGGATTTGAAATGTCAATAGGGCGAATGCTGGATTATAGTCACAATTATCCGTTTTACTGGCTCTACTAACGCACCGCTGGTAAAATTCCTTTTTACCGGCTCCGCTAATGCGTCACCAGTAAAACTCCATTTGCGACTGTAAAATCCAACATTAACGTTAGCAAATCGTCAGACACAACAGGGATATTCCCTAAATAGTGGAGATGCAAGCAAAATATGTTTTCCCACAATTATGTGAATACAGTTTGACCTGAAATAAATATGATTAAGTTAGGCTATGGTGGAGCCACAAAAAAAATTTTAGGATGGGTGGTTTTGGTTGAGGTATGCCCCTCAGTGAGTGCCCCTGTACTTTTTAAAAACCCTTATCTAATAGCTTTAAATTAATTTTCCTAATGGAATGTTAGGTACACACATAACATAATAAGAGCCAGAAAGAACTTTATATATACAGTCTATGGAAGTTTCTCGAACGTGGTTGTCATGGCAGCCACACAACACACGGTCCGCGGATAGCAGGGGCTCGATTACAGGGCCAAGAAAACAGCCAATCAGATCGTAGGATTCTCGTCACGACACCGGAGCTGAGTTTTAATCGGTTGGAGGCGCCTCCATAGTAACAGAACACGGGCTCCGTGTTGACGATTCACACGCCTGGAGGATTACAATTCAGTATATTTTTTTATCTTACAAATTTACCTCGGTTTTTTTTACGCTTTATCTAATCGACATGTTCAACAGTTTAATTAGAGATTTTGATGAGGATCCGTTCTTCTCGTAAGTATCTAAATTTAGCGTGCATGTAAATGAATGAATGCCCTTGATTAATCGATATGCTTAATGGTTTAGTTTGGTTTGGTTTGTTTTGATTTGATTTAGTCGTAAAAGCAACATGTGCATAAAATATCGATGAAACAAAAATTGCTGAGGCTTAATTACACGAGAAAACATTTTTTTTTTCCCATTGTGGTCCTCATAAAAACTACTGATGATAAATAAAATAACGGAAAATTACGAAAATCCATTTTGCACGGCTCCTAGTGATGTCTCAAAATGTCTTTATCCCGCTAAGCAAGTTTATACAGTTACAAAAGATTATAAAAGAAAAAAATATCATTCGAAAAGTTAAAAGTAAAGTTTAATAGTTGAATTTTTATATTTTGATTTTTAAATCAAAGCATCTCTTGGTTAATTGACACCTGAGAGAATAGTGCAATTAGACTTCTTTCCCCACTCCCTGTCATTTATTTCTGATGTATAAATCAAGAAGTTAGAAGAAACAAAGCAAAAAAACATGGAAATACTAGAATGAAAAATCCAGATCACCACTGAAATGTATTTAACTTATGGATGATATAAAGACTTCCTCCCCACAAAATTTCATTTAGACCACCACTTAATGTTTATGTGTATACAGATAAGTGGTGAATTAAAGGAGAAACCTGAATAAATGAGAAGGTAAACACTACAAATCCATCCACACAGGTACACCGCATGGTACACCCTAAAAATGCTTCATGGGTTAGTGTGTATAACTTAAAAAGCATTTTCAACATGGAAAAACAAATTTGTTTGTGCGTTACTTTTTTATTTTTATTTTTTTACATGTTAATATTTTACTAGGTATATCCTACAAGTTGTTGCAAAATTGCCCACATATTCAGAAAAACAATTGGGCACAGGCTGACATTGGCTTTAAACTAAACAGTTTGAAAAAACTGTTTGATAAAACTGGAACTGCAACATTCTGACTTAAGTGAAATAAGTTGCAAAGCTTCAAAAAATTAAGTTAAGCAATTTTCATGGACATTTCTGAGTACAATAGAGAAAAAATAAAGATGTTAGTATAACTTAAAACTTAATAATAGGTCTATCTCAGGTGAAGTGTGTTTGTGTAGTTTTTTTCTTCATTCTAAGGCAATCTGGAACGCAAAACTTGTTGACAACCCCCTACCCCCCATCCACCACTGATAAATGAAATAACTTGTCTGATACCACCAAAACCTTTTAATTAAGTTGGTTAAGTGAACTAACCTTGCAGAGGACAAAGCAAACTAGAGCACAAGCCTCCGCCAACACCAGTTTCCAATTCCACAAATTTTTACCTTGGAAAAAATGTTCAAGGTCAAGGTCCTGTTAGAAGTGGCTTTTCATAAGCTAACATATAATAGAAAATGTAGATCAAAAGGGCTTTTCAATGTTAAAATCAAATATCTGATAAATCTGCAATATGGGTCAGATGAGGGTCAAACTTAGTCTATTCATTGAGAGTGCCAGTTTGCGCCTCATGGTCACAAATGAGAGTGATTGAGGCACTGTTGATTGACATATAATGCAAAATATATGCCAAATGGGCTTTCAATATTAAATTAAATTTGTCCACAAAATCAACAATCTGGATTAGAGCCGGATCAAACTTTGTCAGGTGTTAGTGAGTACCAGTCTGCACATCACTTTCAAATATGTGTATGATTGGGGCATGTTTGATTAAGAAATAATGTAAAATATACATTAAGTGGGGTTTTTAATGTTAAATTTAAATGGCCACCATCCTACATAATGCTCTCAAATATGAAGAAATTTGATCTTTTTTGACAGTTATGAATTTTTGAAAATTAATTCAAAGGATTTTTACAATTTTCCACGATTTTTCCTGACTTTGTCCTTTGACCTATGAACTTGAAATTTGATTCAGTTCTTGCCTATCAGGATATCAATCTTAAGTAAAAAAAATTCATAACGATATATGAAAAATTGTAGGTTACAGGCTGTTCACAAGCAAACAAACAAACAAGAAAACAAACAAAGGGGTGAAAACATAACCTCCGTGCATCTTTGTTGACGGAGGCAATCAAGTGTACTAAACCATTTCATGAAATGTTTTTCTTAACTTGAGTTAGCCTGACTATAAATGTCGCATGATATTTACTCAATAATTACTGAGTTAGAATTAAAAAAGATCCATGCAAACTGTTATGCTAATGTTTTGTTTTGTTTTTTACTTTGAGCAGTGTATTCTTTTCTTTTTCCTTTTTTGAGTGTGTGGTTCAGCACAGATTAGAAAATTTGGACTCCTGTATTTGACACCATTTTCAGCTACAAACAGCAAACATCAAGTGAAGGAATATAGTGCATCAATCCTGACTCGTCTCCCAGTTCCTGTTGCTGCGAAACATCCCCACAGCATGATGCTGCCACCACCATGCTTCACTGTAGGGATGGTGCCTGGTTTCCTCCAAATATGCCTGGCATTCATGCCAAAGAGTTCAATCTTTGTCTCATTAGACCAGAGAATTTTGTTTCTCATGGTCTGAGAGTCCTTCAGGTGCCTTTTGGCAAACTCCAGGTGGGCTGCCATGTGCCTTTTACTAAGGAGTGACTTCTCTACCATACAGACTCGATTTGTGGTTTGCTGCACAGATGGTTGTCCTTCTGGAAGGTTCTCCTCTCTCCACAGAGGAATGCTGGCGCTCTAACAGAGCGACCATCGGGTTCTTGGTCACCTCCCCGACTAAAGCCCTTCTTCCCTGATCGCTCAGTTTAGACGGGTGGCCAGCTCCTGGAAGAGTCCTGGTGGATCCGAAGGTCATCCATTTATGGATGATGGAGGCCACTGTGCTCAGTGGGACCTTCACAGCAGCAGAAATGTTTCTGTACCTTTCCTCAGATTTGTGCCTCGAGACAATCCTGTCTCTGAGGTCTACAGACAATTCCTTTGACTTCATGCTTGGTTTGTGCTCTGAGATGCACTGTCAACTGTGTGACATTATATGTAGACAGGTGTGTGTCTTTCCAGATCATGTTCAATCAATTGAATTTATCCCAGGTGGACTATAGTTAAGCTGTAGAAACATCTCAAGGATGATCAGTGGAAAGAAGATGCACCCGAGTGCAATTTTGAGTTTCATGGCACTGACTGTGAATACTTATGTACATGTGATTTCTTTTTTTAAATAAATTTGTCATTATGGGTTATTGTGTGTATTCTGATGAAAAAAATTCCATCCATTTTGGAATAAGGCTGTAACATAAAAAAAATGTGGATAAAGTGCAGCACTGTGAGTGCTTTGTGGATCAATCAATCAATCAATCAATTTTTTTTTTATATAGCGCCAAATCACAACAAACAGTTGCCCCAAGGCGCTTTATATTGTAAGGCAAGGCCATACAATAATGATGTAAAACCCCAACGGTCAAAACGACCCCCTGTGAGCAAGCACTTGGCTACAGTGGGAAGGAAAAACTCCCTTTTAACAGGAAGAAACCTCCAGCAGAACCAGGCTCAGGGAGGGGCAGTCTTCTGCTGGGACTGGTTGGGGCTGAGGGAGAGAACCAGGAAAAAGACATGCTGTGGAGGGGAGCAGAGATCGATCACTAATGATTAAATGCAGAGTGGTGCATACAGAGCAAAAAGAGAAAGAAACAGTGCATCATGGGAACCCCCCAGCAGTCTACGTCTATAGCAGCATAACTAAGGGATGGTTCAGGGTCACCTGATCCAGCCCTAACTATAAGCTTTAGCAAAAAGGAAAGTTTTAAGCCTAATCTTAAAAGTAGAGAGGGTGTCTGTCTCCCTGATCTGAATTGGGAGCTGGTTCCACAGGAGAGGAGCCTGAAAGTTGAAGGCTCTGCCTCCCATTCTACTCTTACAAACCCTAGGAACTACAAGTAAGCCTGCAGTCTGAGAGCGAAGCGCTCTATTGGGGTGATATGGTACTACGAGGTCCCTAAGATAAGATGGGACCTGATTATTCAAAACCTTATAAGTAAGAAGAAGAATTTTAAATTCTATTCTAGAATTAACAGGAAGCCAATGAAGAGAGGCCAATATGGGTGAGATATGCTCTCTCCTTCTAGTCCCCGTCAGCACTCTAGCTGCAGCATTTTGAATTAACTGAAGGCTTTTTAGGGAACTTTTAGGACAACCTGATAATAATGAATTACAATAGTCCAGCCTAGAGGAAATAAATGCATGAATTAGTTTTTCAGCATCACTCTGAGACAAGACCTTTCTGATTTTAGAGATATTGCGTAAATGCAAAAAAGCAGTCCTACATATTTGTTTAATATGCGCTTTGAATGACATATCCTGATCAAAAATGACTCCAAGATTTCTCACAGTATTACTAGAGGTCAGGGTAATGCCATCCAGAGTAAGGATCTGGTTAGACACCATGTTTCTAAGATTTGTGGGGCCAAGAACAATAACTTCAGTTTTATCTGAGTTTAAAAGCAGGAAATTAGAGGTCATCCATGTCTTTATGTCTGTAAGACAATCCTGCAGTTTAGCTAATTGGTGTGTGTCCTCTGGCTTCATGGATAGATAAAGCTGGGTATCATCTGCGTAACAAAGTGGATGCACTGTATCTTTAGGAACATTTGCATTCCATCCTTCCAGGAGAATTGAAGCTGTTCTGGTAGCTTGTAGCGGCTCAACATCTTGCTTTGACACAATTCCCTCAATGAGAAGCACAGACTATTTCACCCTGTGAGCAGCACCTGCTATAGACATCAACAAGATTTTGTCCCTCTGATGCAGCAGATGAGCTCCATCCTCATTTTGGGAAGCTGCATTGCTTCTCTCAGCATCACTTCCTTTACCCTTCATGCCTGCAGACTGTGAGAAGCAACAAAGTCGACTCCCATGTGCGTTAAAGGATGCAAATGAGGTCATATTTGCAATGAGTATGCAGTAACTGCCTCCTTTCTCCACATTATTACTTTATAACTTTAGAAATAGGCCCTGATCCTATCAGCAGTGAAGTGTTCATTACAAAAGTTCTGTGTGTTATTTTGACTGGCAATCGGTTTGATTAAGTGTACATGTGAACACTTGCTGAGGTAATGTCACACATTGACCCTAGATGTTACTTTTTGTTTGTTTGCTTATTTATTGAATGACATTTCTCTGTGTTATCATGTCTTGACCTTCCCTTCTACAGGGATCCGTTCAGGGCCCACAGGGATCATATGAGGCAGATGATGCGTAGCTTCTCAGAACCATTTGGTGGTCACGACAGGCTGCGTTTAATGGATGTGAGGAGCCACGGACACAGTGTGGGTGAACAGCTCAGCTCCTTGGAACAAAGGGATGCACACAGGGTGAGAACATGAATGGCAGCTTTTATTTTGTTGGTTATCCATCACTTGGAGTAAAGTGGCTTACAGCTCTTTTAAGTAACTTTAAACCAGTTTCAACCAGATACTAGTGGTTTATGAACTGTTTAAAAAGCTGCAAACCAATTGCAAACAGATTTATGTAAGATTTAAACCGGAAAAGTGTGTCTTTTCTGAATGTTCACATTTTAGCAGCAAATCACATGAATACATTTTGAAGCAGTTGTGAACTGCTTTAAAATTAGGCAATAACCCTTTTGTGTCTGGTGATTTGTCAGACACAAGGGGGTTATTCCCATTCTAATCCAATTCCATTGTTTGCATGGTTTATTTTCTGTAGGTAATTCGGTTGGCGAGGCTTACCGTGAGGCAGCGTCACTCCAACAGCGGTCAGGGTGCGGAGTAATCCATCAAATGTGAAAATCCATCAAATCCATCAAATGTGAAACGGTAATTCTGTATCAGAATCCACATCAATACTTTCGTATGGTAGCTTAAATTCACCCATTTTGGGAGTGGCATCAGTACGCGACTTTCTCTCACTCTCTGCTAACAACTAGCAACTTGCGCAGCTGGTGTTCTGTCGAATCGTGCCTGTCATCGCATAAATCGACAGTTCTGCATCCCGACAAAATTGCACATGCATGTGCAGTTGCGCGATGGACAGGAATGACATTCAACAGGAATGACATCTGGTCCGTACACCGGTCAGGGCGCGGAGTAATACATCCAAATGTGAAACGGTCGAATATTTTGCCACTGTTACCCTGATATTATATGGTCTGAAATCTCAAACGATTAACCAATCAGATTTGGGGAAAAAAACGTAATTGGATTAGAATAGACATTAACCCGCACGAATTGACCTACTCATAAAATGCCTTTAAAGAAATAAATGTTTTTTTATGTGCATTCATTCAGGGTAAAGTACAGATAATTGGGATTACATCAGTTATTAAAAATTCTTGAGATTATTATAAAGATGCTTTAAACGAGGTATATTTCATTTACTTAAAATATTTCTAACTCACTTGTTTTAAACTGATTCACTGTGTTGGAGATAATCTGTGTTTTGTCTTTTGTTTAGTGGTTAAACAGTTTTGTACCTAATGAAAACTCAGTTAGGTTGGATGTAAAATGTAGAAATTAGATTTTGGGTACTTAATGTGATTTCTTGTTGAAAACTGTCTTATAGAAAGATTTGTTCTTGTGCTTTGGTAATATATCGTGTGCTTTCTTCCCTCAGTTTGTGCACATTTTCATACACAGAGTTTTGAGAGGTTATGGTAGCTGAGGCTGTATAAATGGCGCTTACAGAGATATGAGGCCACGTGAGTCTGCTTTAGTGGAAGGGTAACCATTCTGGCCTCTGTGGAACCTTATTTATAGAGCATTGTTCCACTGACACTACTTTCTTGTGAATACGTGCACGGACATCATTCACTCTCACATCAAAGGCACTCTGGAGAAATCTGCTTTGTGTATTGAGACGAGCTGCTTCTTAAACTCCTTTTGCTTCATATGAGAATGCAACCTGCTTTAAACAAAGATTGCTGCCCTTGACATTTGTTAATCAGGCTCATTGTGAAACAGACACGTTGTCAGTGACCTGGGATTATCTGTTTGTTTTTTTGGGGGGTCTTCCAATTTCAGACACCCAAGTGACCCTGCCAGAGTGGATCAAGCTCTGGTTTGTGACTCAGTAGCTTTTGTGATCCATGGGTCATTCTAGCTTAATCCACAAAAATTTTGAAAAGTCCCTCCTATCCTATTTTGGTGGGCTCACATGGAGCCCTCCTGTCCGCCCATCATTACTGTTTAGCAGGCTCTTGTACTTCACCATTTAATTGGTGTTTTAGATCCAGTTCTCCCAGACAGGATGTGCAGCTGGGGATGACACCAAAACCTATTGTCGCTACTGCAAAGCAGTGATGGCAAACTCGAAACACTGTTCGTGAATATTTGAAAACTTTTTCCCAACCTGTGTTTTGGAACATTCTTCATGTTTCATAATGTTCCACTAGGGACTAGCCCAAATGCTGCTTGTTAAACTACCAAAATACAAACCAATACAACCCACAATATGTCCTCTTCAACTTTTTTTAAACTAGTGGTCTACGTTTTCAGACCTTGTTCAAGAAAAAAAACCAAAACAAAACAAAACAAGGAAAACCGCCCCAAAAAAGCAGATTTTCTGTCATAATTGCACTCCTCATTGAGTTTCAACCTTCAAACAGGTTCATCATGAATCAGACCATTTTTTTAAAGCTAGGTTTAGAATGCCTTTATGTTTTGACTGCTTCCTTCTACAACCCCAATTCCAATGAAGTTGGGATGTTGTGTAAAATGTAAATAAAAACAGAATACAATGATTTGCAAATCCTCTTCAACCTATATTCAATTGAATACACCACAAAGACAAGATATTTAATGTTTAAACTGATAGACTTTTTTGATTTTGTGCAAATATTTGCTCATTTTGAAATGGATGCCTGCAACATATTTCAAAAAAGTTGGAACGGGGCAACAAAAGACTGGGAAAGTTGATGAATGCCAGGCAGTCTTCTGCTGGGACTGGTTGGGGCTGAGGGAGAGAACCAGGAAAAAGACATGCTGTGGAGGGGAGCAGAGATCAATCACTAATGATTAAATGCAGAGTGGTGCATACAGAGCAAAAAGAGAAAGAAACAGTGCATCATGGGAACCCCCCAGCAGTCTACGTCTATAGCAGCATAACTAAGGGATGGTTCAGGGTCACCTGATCCAGCCCTAACTATAAGCTTTAGCAAAAAGGAAAGTTTTAAGCCTAATCTTAAAAGTAGAGAGGGTGTCTGTCTCCCTGATCTGAATTGGGAGCTGGTTCCACAGGAGAGGAGCCTGAAAGCTGAAGGCTCTGCCTCCCATTCTACTCTTACAAACCCTAGGAACTACAAGTAAGCCTGCAGTCTGAGAGCGAAGCGCTCTATTAGGGTGATATGGTACTACGAGGTCCCTAAGATAAGATGGGACCTGATTATTCAAAACCTTATAAGTAAGAAGGAGAATTTTAAATTCTATTCTAGAATTAACAGGAAGCCAATGAAGAGAGGCCAATATGGGTGAGATATGCTCTCTCCTTCTAGTCCCCGTTAGTACTCTAGCTGCAGCATTTTGAATTAACTGAAGGCTTTTTAGAGAACTTTTAGGACAACCTGATAATAATGAATTACAATAGTCCAGCCTAGAGGAAATAAATGCATGAATTAGTTTTTCAGCATCACTCTGAGACAAGACCTTTCTAATTTTAGAGATATTGCGTAAATGCAAAAAAGCAGTCCTACATATTTGTTTAATATGCGCTTTGAATGACATATCCTGATCAAACATGACTCCAAGATTTCTCACAGTATTACTAGAGGTCAGGGTAATGCAATCCAGAGTAAGGATCTGGTTAGACACCATGTTTCTAAGATTTGTGGGGCCAAGTACAATAACTTCAGTTTTATCTGAGTTTAAAAGCAGGAAATTAGAGGTCATCCATGTCTTTATGTCTGTAGCTTCCAGTCGAAATCAGTTAGCCCGGACTGATGGTTTAAGGGTTTTATTGATTTTTTGCCGTTCTCAAACCAACGTAAGAGCTTGTAGCCACTTTCGACTGAAACTAAACTTTCTCTCCCCGTTTGAGCTCCATCGCGTTTCTCCTTGCGTTTGCTCACCCTCCTCGTTTTTTTTACCTTGTGTCAAGTTACCTTCCGACACTATCCTTTTCGATACACTTCCGGGTTGAAAGGAAGTACAAAAATAAAAGCACAATAAAACATCTAATGGAAATAAACTTTACCCTTGGGTCATCACACTCCCACCAAATAATTTGGTGTTTTAACACACTTTAACTTAACACACAAATTATTTCCTTACATGAAATGACCATTTTACAGAAAATTATGAACTTATAAACCTTCCTGCATTTTATATTGAACTTTATCTCTAACAAGCTTCTAATAGCAGAATCAACTTGTGAACTGGGCGTTCTACCACAGATACCTTACTCACGCGTTCACCTCTTTTGCTCAGATTTTTATCTCCAAGCAATACCTTCACCCGTCTTACGAGCCCATCTTTGTCTGTTACAGTTTCTGAGACTCTTCCGAGCCTCCACATAGATCGTGGTTGTGTTTCGTCCATGTCCATTATTATATCACCTACTTGAATGTTTCTCTTAGGCTTGTGCCATCGTTGTCTGACCATGATGTTGTGGAGGTACTCCTTCCTCCAACGGCTCCAGAACTGCTCTGCCAGATACTGCACTTGGCGCCATCTCTTTTGTCCATACAGGTCCTCCCGAACAAACCTTCCTGGGGGGGGTAAAGCGGTGGTAGCCTTCATGGTGATGAGGTGATTAGGAGTCAGTGGTTCCAAACTGTTCGGATCGTTGAGGTTGTCTGTTGTGAGTGGGCGGCTGTTTACGATCGCTGCTGCCTCGTACAAAAGGGTCCTTAAGGAAGTGTCATTGAGTCGACTAGGCGAGAGGCTGAGTGTATAGTTCAGAATATTTCTCACAGTCCTTATCTGTCGCTCCCACACTCCACCAGCATGGCTTGCATGAGGTGCATTGAAGACAAAATTGCATTGCTTTTCTGTGAGGAAAGTTACTAGTCTCTCAGCATCAACTTCCTGTAGAGCTGCATTCAATTCATTTTTGGCGCCTACAAAATTGGTACCGTGGTCACATTTAATCTGCTTGACCGAGCCCCGTAATGCGATAAAGCATCGCAGTCCATTGATAAATGCATCAGTTGTAAGATCATCCAACATCTCAACATGAATGGCACGAGAATAGAAACATGTGAAGAGGAGACCATATCTTTTGTGTTCTTTCCGTCCTTGTTTTATCAGAAATGGACCAAAAACATCCATGCCGCAGTAGGTAAAGGGTGGAGAGGGTTCCATTCTTTCCACTGGGAGATTACTCATTTTCTGACATTCCACAGGTCTCCTAAGTCTACGACAAAACACACACTGGCGAACATAGGATGCAACTGCTTGACCCAGTCTGGGAATCCAGTAGCCATTGGATCGTATTTCATTCATTGTCATACCTTTGCCTTGATGATTAACCCTTTCATGGCAATGTGCAATTATCAGTTTTGTGACATGATGTTCTCGAGGAATGACAGTTGGGTGTTTGAAAAAGCTTGAAAGGGATGAGTGGTGCAGTCGTCCTCCCACCTTGAGCACAGCATCTCTGTCCAAAACATGTCAAGAGGGTGCAGTTTGTTGTTACTTGGTAATGGTCTACCTTTGCTTAGTAACTTTATTTCTTCCCGATATGCTTGTCTTTGGAGAGCTTTGATGATTACAAGCTCTGCCTTTTGTCGTTCACTTACAGTAGAGTGTGCCTTTGATTTATCCTTCAGCAGACGGCGTCTGAGACGTGCTACAGCACTGATGGCATGAGACCAGGATGAAAACTTTACCAGTCGATCAGCAAGACTCACATGTTCGGTTGTTTGTGTGTGTAATATTTGCACCTTCCTCACTTCTGGATCTCCGATTGGAAGTTCAATACTCTCCTTTGTGGGGTGGTGTATTTCCCTTTCCCACAGGAATTTAGGACCTGTGAACCAGTCAGATGACAGTAGTTCATCCATTGTTGTTCCCCTGGATGCCTTGTCTGCAGAGTTTTCACAGGTGGGAACATAAAACCACTGTTGTGGGATTGTACTATTGCGAATCTTCTGTACTCTATTCGCGACAAAGGTGTGGAAGCGTCTTGCTTCGTTATTTATGTATCCTAGGATGACCTTTGAATCTGTCCAAAAGAACTCTTCCACATTGTCATACAGTAGTTCTTCTCTGAGCAGGCTACTCACTGTGACTGAGACTGCTGCTGCAGTGAGTTCCAACCTTGGGATGGTGGTGACCTTTGTGGGAGAGACACGAGCCTTTCCCATGACAAAAGCACAGTGAACATCTCTGTCACTGTTTATCAGTCTTAGATATGAACATTGTCCGTATCCAGTGGTGCTTGCATCTGAGAAATGATGCAGTTCCCTTTTCACCACTTCTCCAAAGCCATCAGGCACATAACATCTAGCTATCTGCAATTTCTCTAGTTTGATGAGATCTTTTCTCCAACACTCCCACCGTGGCCTTAGATGTTCAGGCAGTGGGTCATCCCATCCAGTACCTTGACGACATATCTCCTGCAGGATTTTTTTGCCATTGAGAAGGTAGGGGGCGACAAATCCCAAAGGATCGTATATAGATGCTACAGTTGACAACATCCCACGCCGTGTAGGAGGTTGTTCTCTTGGCACAAAGTTGAATGTGAAGCAGTCTCTTTCTATGCTCCAGTGAATACCCAGTGCTCTCTCTGTTGTTTCAGAGAAAGCAAGGTCCTTTGTTTTGATGTCCTTTGCATGTTCTGATGCTGGTATGCTGTTTAGAAGTGCATCGCTGTTCGATACAAACTTGTGTAGCCGCAGACCACCCTTTGCACAAATTTCACGAGCCTCTTGTGCCAGCCGTATACCATCTTCTACGGTCTTTGCACTTGTTACTCCATCATCCACATAAAAGTCTCTGGCTATGAACTGAGAACCTAGTGGGAACGCAAGACTGTTCTCATTGGCTAGGTGTTTTAGCCCATAATTTGCACACCCTGGGGAGGAGACGGCGCCAAACAGATGTACTGTCATCCTGTACGCTTGTGGCTGTGTGCTTGTATCTCCATTTTTCCACCACAAGAAGCAGAGGTAGTTGCGATCATTCTCTTGGACTTGAAACTGGTGAAACATTTTCTCTATGTCGCACATTAGAGCTATTTGATGCTGCCGGAAGCGTAGAAGAACACCTGTCATATTGTTGATCATGTCTGGTCCAGTCAGGAGTTGCTCATTGAGACTGGTTCCTTTATGCTTGGCTGAACAGTCAAAAACCACACGCAGCTTATCAGGTTTCTTTGGGTGATAAATGCCATGATGTGGTATATACCACGTTTCACCAGGAAATGCATCATCTTGAGCTTCCTCAGCATCACCTCTTTGAATGATGTCATTCATGTACTTGACATAATCTTCCTTGTATGTCTCGTCTCGGGCAAATTTCCTCTTGAGTTGGTTAAGTCGGACCTCTGCGAGCTGTCTGTTATCAGGCATCTGTGGTCTTTCCTTAAAGGGGAGTGGCATTTTGTAATGACCTTGTTCAGTCTTCCTTATGCCCTTTTTGAGTTTGTCGAGGAAGATGAGATCCTCTTGTGACACTGTTCGGTCATTTTTGCTGACCTCTTTGAAGTCACTTTCCAATGCACGAATTGCATCCATGGGAGTTACTGAAGGGATCTCTTTTACAGTGACACGGTGACAGAGGCTGCTTGTCATATCAGTCTCAAGACAAGGTTCTGAGCTGCCAACTATACTCCATCCTAAGTCTGTCTGCACAGCATAAGGCTCATCATTTTGGCCTAGTATCACTTGTCTTGGTGCTAAGGCTCGGGGACAGTTATAACCAGTCAAGAGAGCTACTTCACAACTGAGGAGTGGTGGGACTTCATCGATAATTGGTGATAAATGACTCCAGCGTTTGGCTGTTTCACGAGTTGGTATGTGATTGCGGTTTGCCGGAATACAGTCCTTCGTGTATGCAGGAGGGAGCTGGATAACTGTTGCAGAGCTGTAGCCCCTGACACGGAGACCACACACCTTTCCACTGCTTACAACTGTATTCTTTCCCATCATGGTAGTTAATTTTAATTTCACTGGATAAACATTGGTTTGCAGTTCATGGCTCACATCCTGATCAATGAAGGCGGTGTCACTTTGTGTGTCCAGTAGTGCATAGACAAGCTTTTCCTTGCAAGGATTTGCAGTTGATGACACCCACACTGGAACTATCATTGAGGTGTTGACAGATTGTCCTTCTCTGGCGATGTTAAGTGACATGGCGGTTGTTGTCTCTGGTGTGTCAATTTGTGCTGCACTTTCAATATTCATATGCCTTTCTCTTTTCAGATCACTACTGTAATTTACATCATGAAGGCAGCTTGGATGCCTTTTTGCACATATGTCACAAGTAAGGCGGTATTTACAGTCCTTCACACCGTGACCTGGTTTCAAACAGCCATAGCACAATTTATTGTCCTTGACAAATGACCTTCGATTTTTCAGAGGCATTTTCATGAGGTTTGGGCACTTGTGGAGTTGAT
This sequence comes from Thalassophryne amazonica, assembly GCF_902500255.1. Taxonomy (NCBI): domain Eukaryota; kingdom Metazoa; phylum Chordata; class Actinopteri; order Batrachoidiformes; family Batrachoididae; genus Thalassophryne; species Thalassophryne amazonica. The sequence goes on from NC_047106.1 coordinate 30,409,014, forward strand.
GTGTGTCTTGGCACAACATGCATGGAGATCCCGTGCGTGTTTTATGAGTACATTGTTCATCTCTTTGTACAGTCGTTTTTGTATTGAATACACTGGCCTTGTTTCTTTTATTGTCTTTTGGATTACCTTTGTCGCCTGTTGTCTCCAGAGAACGGAGTGCATGAATAGAGGTGACTGGGTTACAGGCAACTTCCGCTTCTTCTGAAAGAAATGCAGCAAAATCATTGAAGCGGGGAAACTCTTTACCTTCCATCAGGGCCTTTGTAACATGGCGATTCCACCTGGCAGCTAACCAGTCTGGCAGTTTCTGTGTGAGCCTTTGGTTTTCTTCACAGTCGTTTAATATTTCCAGGCCCTTTACATGAGGCATAGCAAGCATGCATGCATTTGTGAAATCTGAAAAGCGTCTTAGCCCTTCAGCGTCTTTAGACTGTATTTTTGGCCAACCTGATAGCCTCTCTCTGAATGCTCTTTGAATAACGAATGTTTGGCCATACCGCTGGTTAAGCTTTTCCCAGGCATCTCGGTAGGCTTCCTCATCATTTCTGAAGAAGGTTCCTTCAAGGCATTTACGAGCTGGACCGCTCACATACCTTTTAAGGTAATAGAGTTTGTCTGCAGCTGAGATGCCCTTTTGATCAATCAGTGACATGAAGGAGGATTTCCATTCAATAAAGAGGATTGGCTCTCCATTGAACACCGTCGGCTCTGGTGTAGGAAGTCTGTTCATCATTATGCTGTCTTGAACTGCCTTTGCAAGCTGAGCGACACTAGGGGTTACTGATGATGTAGGTGTGTTAGATGGCAGCTGAGATGCGCTGTTGGGGATGACTTGCTCACTTCTGACTGATTGGACGTCTCCCACCTGTATTATTTGTCTGTCGTAAGCTTCAAGCCTGACTCGGGCTGCTTCCACCTCTTTCTCAGCCTGCAGACGCTCCAACTCAGATCTTTGAATTTCCATTTCTTTCTTGTGTTGTTCTTCCAAAGCCTTAATCCTTTCCTTCTGCTTTCTTTCCTCTTGAGCGATCTTGTACTCGACCTCCTTCACTGCCAGCTCTGCGGCTGCCTCAGCCTGTTTCGATGCAAGGTGAGAAGATGAGGAATGGTGGGTGCTATTTGAATTTGCAGCAGTAGAACCATATATGGAGAGCGCATAGTCACGATCTAGAAGCTCACGTAGATTACTTCTTACATCTTCTCCATCAAAATCTCCATCAACACCAGATAATCTTTCAAAGATGATTTTCATAATGTCACAAGTTACTGCTTCACAAGCGTCAATTTTTCTCCGTAAATCTGCTGGTGGTGCCACGTGGCTCCTTATTTCAGAGTACAGTTTCATGATGTCATCTTTACCCTTTTCTAATATGTCTGCGAGTGATGACAGAATTATTTCACTTAGGTCTGATTTTAATTTTTTCCTTGCTGCACGTGCTTCCATTTTCCACTGTTCATATAAGTACAAAAGTCTTTTTTCCTTTTTATTTAATTCTTCCTTTTGATAAGCAAGCATCCTTTCAGTTGATGTTTTTATTCTTTCAGAGCGGCGTGGCACATCAGGCATGTCCTGGCCTCTACTCTCTGAATGAGCCACCAGATTTTCTTGCCACTTAATTGTTGCTTGCATGACTTCCACTGTGTTCTCACTTTCGTTTTGAAGAGAAACTTTAAAATTCTCAGTTCCCTTTTGTAGACACGGGGTCTGCCCGTTAATGTCCTGTGAGTTCTCCATGTTTAATTCAGATGTTCGTTCCGTTGTCCTTTCAATTTTCCGACCAACTGCTGCCACCTGCTGTCCGTCTTGGGTACACACCGTTGAACCTCGAGACCACGAGGCGGCGAGTGGTCAAGCTCTTACTGTAGCTTCCAGTCGAAATCAGTTAGCCCGGACTGATGGTTTAAGGGTTTTATTGATTTTTTGCCGTTCTCAAACCAACGTAAGAGCTTGTAGCCACTTTCGACTGAAACTAAACTTTCTCTCCCCGTTTGAGCTCCATCACGTTTCTCCTTGCGTTTGCTCACCCTCCTCGTTTTTTTTACCTTGTGTCAAGTTACCTTCCGACACTATCCTTTTCGATACACTTCCGGGTTGAAAGGAAGTACAAAAATAAAAGCACAATAAAACATCTAATGGAAATAAACTTTACCCTTGGGTCATCACAATGTCTGTAAGACAATCCTGCAGTTTAGCTAATTGGTGTGTGTCCTCTGGCTTCATGGATAGATAAAGCTGGGTATCATCTGCGTAACAATGAAAATTTAAGCAATGCCGTCTAATAATACTGCCTAAGGGAAGCATGTATAAAGTGAATAAAATTGGTCCTAGCACAGAACCTTGTGGAACTCCATAATTAACTTTAGTCTGTGAAGAAGATTCCCCATTTACATGAACAAATTGTAATCTATTAGACAAATATGATTCAAACCACCGCAGCGCAGTGCCTTTAATACCTATGGCATGCTCTAATCTCTGTAATAAAATTTTATGGTCAACAGTATCAAAAGCAGCACTGAGGTCTAACAGAACAAGCACAGAGATGAGTCCACTGTCCAAGGCCATAAGAAGATCATTTGTAACCTTCACTAATGCTGTTTCTGTACTATGATGAATTCTAAAACCTGACTGAAACTCTTCAAATAGACCATTCCTCTGCAGATGATCAGTTAGCTGTTTTACAACTACCCTTTCAAGAATTTTTGAGAGAAAAGGAAGGTTGGAGATTGGCCTATAATTAGCTAAGATAGCTGGGTCAAGTGATGGCTTTTTAAGTAATGGTTTAATTACTGCCACCTTAAAAGCCTGTGGTACATAGCCAACTAACAAAGATAGATTGATCATATTTAAGATCGAAGCATTAAATAATGGTAGGGCTTCCTTGAGCAGCCTGGTAGGAATGGGGTCTAATAGACATGTTGATGGTTTGGATGAAGTAACTAATGAAAATAACTCAGACAGAACAATCGGAGCGAAAGAGTCTAACCAAATACCGGCATCACTGAAAGCAGCCAAAGATAACGATACGTCTTTGGGATGGTTATGAGTAATTTTTTCTCTAATAGTTAAAATTTTGTTAGCAAAGAAAGTCATGAAGTCATTACTAGTTAAAGTTAATGGAATACTCAGCTCAATAGAGCTCTGACTCTTTGTCAGCCTGGCTACAGTGCTGAAAAGAAACCTGGGGTTGTTCTTATTTTCTTCAATTAGTGATGAGTAGAAAGATGTCCTAGCTTTACGGAGGGCTTTTTTATAGAGCAACAGACTCTTTTTCCAGGCTAAGTGAAGATCTTCTAAATTAGTGAGACGCCATTTCCTCTCCAACTTACGGGTTATCTGCTTTAAGCTACGAGTTTGTGAGTTATACCACGGAGTCAGGCACTTCTGATTTAAAGCTCTCTTTTTCAGAGGAGCTACAGCATCCAAAGTTGTCTTCAATGAGGATGTAAAACTATTGACGAGATACTCTATCTCACTTACAGAGTTTAGGTAGCTACTCTGCACTGTGTTGGTATATGGCATTAGAGAACATAAAGAAGGAATCATATCCTTAAACCTAGTTACAGCGCTTTCTGAAAGACTTCTAGTGTAATGAAACTTATTCCCCACTGCTGGGTAGTCCATCAGAGTAAATGTAAATGTTATTAAGAAATGATCAGACAGAAGGGAGTTTTCAGGGAATACTGTTAAGTCTTCTATTTCCATACCATAAGTCAGAACAAGATCTAAGATATGATTAAAGTGGTGGGTGGACTCATTTACATTTTGAGCAAAGCCAATAGAGTCTAATAATAGATTAAATGCAGTGTTGAGGCTGTCATTCTCAGCATCTGTGTGGATGTTAAAATCGCCCACTATAATTATCTTATCTGAGCTAAGCACTAAGTCAGACAAAAGGTCTGAAAATTCACAGAGAAACTCACAGTAATGACCAGGTGGACGATAGATAATAACAAATAAAACTGGTTTTTGGGACTTCCAATTTGGTTGGACAAGACTAAGAGTCAAGCTTTCAAATGAATTAAAGCTCTGTCTGGGTTTTTGATTAATTAATAAGCTGGAATGGAAGATTGCTGCTAATCCTCCGCCTCGGCCCGTGCTACGAGCATTCTGACAGTGTGACTCGGGGGTGTTGACTCATTTAAACTAACATATTCATCCTGCTGTAACCAGGTTTCTGTAAGGCAGAATAAATCAATATGTTGATCAATTATTATATCATTTACCAACAGGGACTTAGAAGAGAGAGACCTAATGTTTAATAGACCACATTTAACTGTTTTAGTCTGTGGTGCAGTTGAAGGTGCCATATTATTTTTTCTTTTTGAATTTTTATGCTTAAATAGATTTTTGCTGGTTATTGGTGGTCTGGGAGCAGACACCGTCTCTACGGGGATGGGGTAATGAGGGGATGGCAGGGGGAGAGAAGCTGCAGAGAGGTGTGTAAGACTACAACTCTGCTTCCTGGTCCCAACCCTGGATAGTCACGGTTTGGAGGATTTAAGAAAATTGGCCAGATTTCTAGAAATGAGAGCTGCTCCATCCAAAGTGGGATGGATGCCGTCTCTCCTAACAAGACCAGGTTTTCCCCAGAAGCTTTGCCAATTATCTATGAAGCCCACCTCATTTTTTGGACACCACTCAGACAGCCAGCAATTCAAGGAGAACATGCAGCTAAACATGCCACTCCCGGTCACCTTGTGAACAACTGTGTGAAAAAATAGTCCAGCAGTTTAAGAACAATGTTTCTCAATGTTCATTTGCAAGGAATTTAGGGATTCCATCATCCACAGTCCATAATATAATCAGAAGATTCAGAGAATCTGGAGAACTTTCTACACGTAAGCGGCAAGGCTGAAAACCAACATTGAATCCTCGTGACCTTCGATCCCTCAGGCGGCACTGTATTAAAAACTGACATTGTGTATCATCTGGCCAGCACACAGTGGAAATAAAGCCATAAGAAATCAACCAGTTGTTTGAGATCATACATTTGATGTTCCTTAGTTTGTTCCAGAAGACATAAAAAAATCCATTCATTGACACATGCCTGCAGTTATCCCTGATAAATCACAAGGGAGTTATTTCTCAGAAATTCCACTGGCAGGCTGAATACTCCAATGAAAGAAAAGAGAATGACAATCTGTAGTAATCTAGAGAGCCTAAAATAATGTGTTAAACACTGCTGGTCCCATGTTCTTCATTTTACATGCTAAGTCTCCCTGCTCAACGTGACCCAGTCTAAAAATACTGTCTGCAGAAATGTAACTAGCATTTATCAGTTCATACATGCCACCCTGGGATAAAATTGGCACAGAGGATTCTTAGATACTGTTTAGGGGTGTTTCACATCGGCTTGACCTTTGAAAAGAGCTGAGAGAGCAGCCTTGGACTTGCCGACCCCCTGTTAGATCCCTGTCCTGGCTGGTCCATCTGGTCCACTGCAGCCTTGTCAGAATGGTGCTCACTTTCAGCATTTAAATCCATGATAATCTCCGGCAATGCGACCCAATTACACATGGAACACCAGTCATTCAACACCTCACTGATTACGCACAGTGTCCATCTGCTTCACAGCTTCAGCAAATACGCTGCTGAGATGCTTATCCAAGGCTGGATGCTCATAAACACCTGTGGTTGTGGACCAGAGAATAAAGGGTCTGATTGAATCTGAGCAGGCTACGCCCACCTCTGGGCACAAATAATCCCTGATGCTTGCACGCTTGGCAGATCCACTACATTGTTGTGCTCTTTAGGAGGTCGTATGGAGAGCTTTGTGTAGCTCTGTGATGCAAAATGATGTAACAAACAGACCTGAGAAATTATCCTTACATCCAACAAAAATCAGCAAGCATGCAAAAACTGCACAAGCTTTGCCTCTGTTTGGGGACTTAATGGTGCTTTTCCACTGCATAGTACCTGCTCAACTCAACTCTACTCAACCTGCCTTTTTCTGTTTTTCCATTGTGCAAACCTGGTACCTTGTACTTGGTCTTGTTTTTGCTATCACCTACATTGCAGTTCCAAAACAGTTGAGGTAAAATATGATGTAAAACTCTATAGATTTCTGATTGGTCAGAAAGAATCGTTACTATTATTGTGCTATCATTGTGCAGGATGGGAGACAAAAGACATTCCTGATCGTTAGGCAAGTAGCACTGTCTGTACTGTACTACAGCGCAAAAGCTAAAGTATTCACTGATTAGTATGTTGGTTTCTTCTTTTGTGTGTTGTGTTGAAGATGACGTCATAGCATACAGTGCCACCATGATGAGTTAGGGGTACTACAGTCGGCAGTAGAAACGGACGTTCTCGCATGTAAAGTGAGTCAAGTTCAGCTGGTACCATCTGGTGGAAAAGTGACACGACATTCCTTCCTCTATACCAGGGGTGGCCAAGTTCAGTCCTCGAGAGCCACATACCTGACACTCTTAGTTGTCTCCCTGCTCCAACACACCTGAATCCAATGAAAGACTCGTTAGCAGACTTTTAATGAGCCTTTCATTGGATTCAGGTGTGTTGGAGCAGGGAGACAACTAAGAGTGTCAGGAATGTGGCTCTCGAGGACCGAACTTGGCCACCCCTGCTCTATACAGTCCTTAAACGTGCACCAGGATGATAAAACAAGAAAAAAATTGCTACTTGTTTACTTGCCAACAAATAAAACAAACTTCATTCATTCATTCTTTCATTTTCTAAACCCACCAGCAAGAGAAAAATTGTGACAACTATTACGTTAGCTAGCCATGATGTGTCATCTTCACTTAGAAAATCCTGCCATGTATTCTAAAAAAACAAAATGAATTTGTAGTAAATTGTAAAACGAGGTGATTTAATACACTAGTCCATCCATGTAATTTTCAGAAAATTCTGCTCCGCCAAAGTACAAACTGTTTCAAAACTTGATTGATATATATATATATATATATATATATATATATATATATATATACGAGGTCTGTCCATAAAGTATAGGTCCTTTTTATTTTTTTCAAAAACTATATGGATTTCATTCATATGTTTTTACGTCAGACATGCTTGAACCCTCGTGCGCATGCGTGAGTTTTTCCACGCCTGTCGGTGACGTCATTCGCCTGTGAGCACTCCTTGTGGGAGGAGTCGTCCAGCCCCTCGTCGGAATTCCTTTGTCTGAGAAGTTGCTGAGAGACTGGCGCTTTGTTTGATCAAAGTTTTTTCTAAACCTGTGAGACACATCGAAGTGGACATGGTTTGAAAAATTAAGCTGGTTTTCAGTGAAAATTTTAACGGCTGATGAGAGATTTTGAGGTGACACTGTCGCTTTAAGGACTTCCCACGGTGCGAGATGTCGCACAGCGCTCTCAGGCGGCGTCATCAGCCTGTTTCAAGCTGAAAACCTCCACATTTCAGGCTCTATTGATCCAGGACGTCGTGAGAGAACAGAGAAGTTTCAGAAAAAGTCGCTTTCAGCATTTTATCCGGATATTCCACTGTTAAAGGAGATTTTTTTAATGAAAGACGTGCGGACGGGTCCGCGCGTTGGCTCGCAGCCGCCGCGACGCTCCGCCGCAGGAAAAACACCTCTGTTGGAAACCTTAAGGACAAGTTGGAACATGTCCAGCTGTTAAACAATTTCTCATATACTCACTCCACTGAAAGCCATCAAAAGCCGCCTGGATTTTACAAATGGTTATCAACACGGAGGTGTTTTCCGACGCGCGGACCCGTCCGCACGTCTTTCATTAAAAAAATCTCCTTTAACAGTGGAATATCCGGATAAAATGCTGAAACCAACTTCTTCTGAAACTTCTCTGTTCTCTCACGACGTCCTGGATCAATAGAGCCTGAAATGTGGAGGTTTTCAGCTTGAAACAGGCTGATGACGCCGCCTGAGAGCGCAGCGCGACGTCTCGCTCCGTGGGAAGTCCTTAAAGCGACAGTATCACCTCAAAATCTCTCATCAGCCATTAAAATTTTCACTGAAAACCAGCTTAATTTTTCGAACCGTGTCCACTTCGATGTGTCTCACAGGTTTAGAAAAGATTTTGATCAAACAAAGCGCCAGTCTCTCAGCAACTTCTCAGACAAAGGAATTCCGACGAGGGGCTGGACGACTCCTCCCACAAGGAGTGCTCACAGGCGAATGACGTCACCGACAGGCGTGGAAAAACTCACGCATGCGCACGAGGGTTCATGCATGTCTGACGTAAAAACATATGAATGAAATCCATATAGTTTTTGAAAAAAATAAAAAGGACCTATACTTTATGGACAGCCCTCGTATATATATATATATATATATATATATATATATGTATATATATATATATATATATATATAAATAACAGCTTGGGACTCCGACGAGGGCGGTCGCATCTCCTCCACTCTCCCTTTCTTATCTCAACCCACAAAGGCAATAAACCAACAGACTTACACATCACCAACCAAATCTTGGACAATATATTAAAACGGCTCCTAATACTACCAACAACAACACCGAGAGAAATCATGTATGCGGAAACAGTGCTCTGGGATATAGACCATATACAACCCCTGGCAAAAATGATGGAATCACCAGCCTCTGAGGATGTTCATTCAGTTGTTTAATTTTGTAGAAAAAAAGCAGATCACAGACATGACACAAAACTAAAGTCATTTCAAATGGCAACTTTCTGGCTTTAAGAAACACTATAAGAAATCAAGAAAAAAAGATTGTGGCAGTCAGTAACGGTTACCTTTTTAGACCAAGCAGAGGAAAAAAATATGGAATCACTCTGCTCGTTAGTCTGCATCTAAAAAGGAGTGAACACACCTTGGAGAGCTGTTGCACCAAGTGGACTGACATGAATCATGGCTCCAACACGAGAGATGTCAATTGAAACAAAGGAGAGGATTATCAAACTCTTAAAAGAGAGTAAATCATCATGCAATGTTGCAAAAGATGTTGGTTGTTCACAGTCAGCTGTGTCTATACTCTGGACCAAATACAAACAACATGGGAAGGTTGTTAAAGGCAAACATACTGGTAGACCAAGGAAGACATCAAAGCGTCAAGACAGAAAACTTAAAACAATATGTCTCAAAAATCGAAAAATGCACAACAAAACAAATGAGGAACGAATGGGAGGAAACTAGAGTCAACGTCTGTGACCGAACTGTAAGAAACCGCCTAAAGGAAATGGGATTTACATACAGAAAAGCTAAACGAAAGCCATCATTAACACCTAAACAGAAAAAAACAAGGTTACAATGGGCTAAGGAAAAGCATTCGTGGACTGTGGATGACTGGATGAAAGTCATATTCAGTGATGAATCTCGAATCTGCATTGGGCAAGGTGATGATGCTGGAACTTTTGTTTGGTGCCTTTCCAATGAGATTTATAAAGATGACTGCCTGAAGAGAACATGTAAATTTCCACAGTCATTGATGATATGGGGCTGCATGTCAGGTAAAGGCACTGGGGAGATGGCTGTCATTACATCATCAATAAATGCACAAGTTTACATTGATATTTTGGACAATTGAAAGGATGTTTGGGGATGTTTCAAGATGATAATGCATCTTGCCATAGAGCAAAAACTGCGAAAACATTCCTTGTAAAAAGACACATAGGGTCAATGTCATGGCATAGGGTCAATGTCAACCAGTAGATCTGATTTGATGCAGGTGTTAGTTTGGGGGATGAAAATTTACAGGGTGATTCCATAATTCTTTCCTCAGAATTGAGTGATTCCATATTTTTTTCCTCTGCTTGGTCTAAAAAAGTAACCGTTACTGACTGCTACAATCTTTTTTTCTTGATTTCTTATAGTGTTTCTTAAAGCCAGAAAGTTGTCATTTGAAATGACTTTAGTTTTGTGTCATGTCTGTGATCTGCTTTTTTTCTACAAAATTAAACAACTGAATGAACATCCTCCGAGGCCGGTGATTCCATAATTTTTGCCAGGGGTTGTAATATAAAAAAACAAGATCAACTTCCAAAAAAGGATAAATACAGTAGGATCAGACCTAATGAAAAGAATAATCAACAATAATAGTAAACCATGGAAAAGGGAAGTCAACAGGATTAAGGAAAAACTGCAGATAACGGATCAAACAAGCAAAGGAGATATAAAAAGGAAAATAGGCAAACAGCTAAAGAAGAATATCAAAGAACAAGGAGAGATCAAATCAAAGGTAAAACATTACATTGAAAACGTAAAAACGTTGGAAGTAGGAAAAAGGAAACCCTACCTGGACAAACTACACAGGATGGAAGCACATAGCATCATGATGGCAAGAACAAGAATGCTGGCAGTAAAATGCAACTATAGGAATAAATATGCCAATGTATCCTGTAGGTTCTGCAATGCTGAGGAGGAAACTCAAAAACATATACTAGAGGAATGCCAGCAAGTCAATAGGCAAGAATGCCCGAAAGTAACAACGGAGGATATCTTTGAAGAAGATACAACCAAATTAAGAGAAACTGCAAAAGCTCTTACACGGATCGAGGAAAAGCTAAAACACTAATGTGCTGCTCCCCCCTCAGAACGGTAGGGGAGCCCCCAGCAGACCTGGGAACGCACACAGGAGAAGAGAAGAAGAAGAAGAAGTCGACATTTTTGTTTAAAAAAATCACTCAACACAACTTTAAACAAAATCTCCTGAGGTATAGGACTGACAAACCACAATACAAGGGTGCGCTGCTCCGTGTTGTGTGACACAGCGCAGCGCTGCTCTTAGAGAGTAGACTTTGATGAATCTGCTTGCACAGCATTCAGTGCGTACAGGAGAGAAAAAAGCTTCATTCAGTGCGTACAGGAGAGAAAAAAGCTTTAGTATCTTTCTTTTTACACAAGGATCGTTCAGTATCAATACCAGCATTGATATCGATATAATCGATATTAGGATCGATCTGCCCACTTCTAGTTTTTAGCTGCGTAGGTCCCCGTTCCCCCCAAGCTAGCAGCGCCGTGACTTCAGTTGCAGCAGCCTTCACCCACTTTGCCTCAATTCAGATGACGGACTGCTTCAAGTTTAGTGCACATAAACAATGTCAAATGTATATGTGTTGTCTTTAATTTTGATGTGTGCTATTATTACGGTAAACAAGTAATAATTGTGGATTAATTGCTGTATCTTGTCTGAGGTAATTGGAGTGTAAACGTAACTGCCCTTTTTTTGGGATCAGTACAGTTGTCTGAAGTCTAAAGTCTCAGGTGTAAGACAATACTGGGTAGCAGAAATACATTCTCCACACATAATTGTTATTTATTCACCTACCTGTCATGCTAACTAGCTAGCTACAATAGCCCAGTGCTACCTTAGCTAGGTAGCATGCAGTTTGCTCAGATATTTTTCTGAGATTCATTGTTAACAAAGTGCATTTCACATATTTATTGCCAACACATTTATTTTTAAGTGCTGCAGTCATTTGTTTGCTGATCCAAAATATCTGTCTAATCCAAATATGAGGCAGTGTGTCAACACTTTCATCAGTTCATTTTTTTTTAATGTTAAACGACCCTTCAGGGTTCCCCTGTTTCAAGTATATATTATATTGCTCTATAATTATAGTTGGAGTTAAATCAGCCACTAGGAGGCCACTTATTTTAGCATCTATGTCTGGTTGCTTTGTTTTTTGTTGACATGTTTGCAGTACAAAAAGAATATGCGCGTTATCATCATGCTTCGTTCTTCAGGGTAACAGCTGGTCATTGTTGCCCTTTGGCAGTGTTGGCAGCACTGTCAGTAACAGAGTTTCTCATTTAAACCCATATGAACCAAGTAATACCTTGAGTCCATTATTGTGTCCATTATTTATTGACCTAAGCCTTAATGTTATGAAGATATCATCTAAGTGGCCACAGTGTTTCCACTTCATCCATTGCAGTCATTACTGTCATGGTGCTCTCACGCATACCTTTTACACAGTTGTATGTGTTTCCTAAATTACTTTGCACGAAATTAAAGCTCTTGTTGACATGTGTTAGAGCTTGGCTTGGCCAGCTTGACCTTTGGCATCCTGTCTGTGGCTGCACTTCTAGGTTAAATGTCACAAGGTGATGAAGTTCAAAATGTATATTACTGCTAATATGTGTAGTTGCTGAGGTGGGATTTTAGTTGCTGAATGCGGTGCTTGTTTTTGGGGAGGTGATGACCTGGAGGTTAAAGTGGTGAGCTTGAGACAAGAAAATCCTCAGTTCAAATCGCCATCAGACTGGAAAATCACAATGCGCCCATGGGCAAGGTCCTTAACCTGCAAATTGCTCCTGGTGTGTAGTTGAGTGGCTTTCCTGGCAGCACCCTGACATCAGTGTATGAATGTGAATGGAGGAATGTGAAGCGCTTTAGGTATCTTCAGATGGGAATGTAGTCCATTTATCTTTATACCCGTCACACTTATTAGGAATTAGCAGGAATCAAACAGAATAATAATAAAAAAACAATCAACACACTAATGGCTGCTGAATATGGTTCAAACATCTAACAATCCAAAGAGAATGCATCTCAAATATTTTGAATGTACTTTGAATGTAATATTGAAATAGATTCCGCCAGCACTTGAGTTGCATTTTAGCTCATTAGTGTCATGACTGGAGACGAAGAAGGGCTGGATGCAAATGCAGAGCTCAGATACAAAAGGGACACGGTTATAAGGTTTTACTGGGTAAACAGGCAAAAAAACTGTACACAGTAAAGCAGTCGAGAATCAGCAACAGTATCTGAAACATTAGACTAAATCATGGTCCAAAAATGAGCAGGTAGTCATAAAACCCAACAAGGCAAAAACGGGTCGAGAACAGAGCAAAGTACACGGCTGGAAGCGAGGCACAAGGTGCAACGACCTGGCAGGGAAGTGAGGGGAAACAGGTTTAAATACAGGGTGTGATGAGTGGTTTATTGAGGACAGGTGTGCACGAAAGTTTCAGAGTGGGGCGTGGCAACAGGGGAAAGAACTGTCCACCACCAAAGACCCAAGTGACAGACAAGAGTGAGCAGTGACACCAAAACCCAAGCAAAAGTAATAAATAAAACCACAGTGAAAAAAAAAGAGTATAAAACAAAATCAAAACAATACAATACATAACCAAACCAGTAATATATCCAACAAAACCCACAATCCTGACAATTTGTGTCACATTTGGGAAATTCTGGCAGGATTTGAAGTGGCTGACCATTTTGATTCTCCCCTTGAACATGATCAGAATGTTTTGAATGCTGCTGGCATGCAGTGGGAATAGTTATACCCCATCACACATAGCCGGAATGAGGCCGATTGGCATCAGAATGACAATTCGACCCACACCCGAAAAGTGTCCAGTGGCAGTCTGAAAATGTTCTGACAGCCATCTGCGAGAGTCCACAGTTGGTCAAAATCGGCCGGCGTTGAGATGGGACACCTATCCGATGGCAGTCTCTGTGTAATCTGAACACAATCTGACCGGAATTTACATATTCTGATGGCAGCAAAACAGAATCCAAAATGATTTGAGCACGTACAAGGGAACCTCGAGATGCATCTGGCACGGCAAAGCCTGCCGATATCACCTGCACGTGCCACGTATAATAATGTCCACCCCAATGCCCCCCCCCCCCCCCAGAGCGCAAAGGAACTGTAGAAATGTCTGTGACACGCTTCATCATGATAATAATTATGAATTATCATGTACAGTGAATGTGAACAGCGGCTATCAAACCAAAAGCACAGAGCGCTGCTGTGCACATGCCACCGCAAATCTGAACAGGCTGTTATATCCACAATAGACCTTACAGTACAGATACTTATTCCTGCCCATGTGTGACGTAAATAATGTGAACTATTGCCTCCATCATATCTCTATATACCACGGGCAGGTGCGCCTCTCTGTGGTCTCATGTGCAGTAACGTGTCAGTGCACGTATCAGGCTCAGAGCTGAACAGATCTCACCACTGTAATATATGATCACCTTCTAACAGTAGGAGATATGACATGGAACTGTTGTGCCATGCTGTGACAGCATTAATAAACATTAATCTCACCTCCAACAGCGGCCCAGGAGTGTTTCACAGCGCGGATGTGGACGTGGAGCCAGACCACAGCCTGTGGTTAAAATCCTCTCACCCGGCTGCTGTGTGCTGGAATCAACCACGGCAAAAATAAATCCCATGTGATAATCCAACCATCGTGGTGTCCAGAGTTGTGTTGTGCTGCTGAAGTGAGCCAAAACACACACACACACACACACACACACACACACACACAAAATGAAAAGGCTGCGTCTGACAGCCACCTGTGAAAGTCCACACAGTTGGTCAAAATCGGGCCCCGGGTGTGATGCACATGTTCCAAACCCTTCGGAAAGGCTGCGTCTGATGCATGGGACAGCATGGCCCACTGCCAGCAGTATCCAGCAGCTGGCAGTGCACACGTGCGTGGTGGGGCGCACGCGTGTGCACACATAGCTGCTCATTCACCCATTGTGAACACACAGCGATCACGTCATCTGTCCAGCTCTGCTCTACACGCACATGCACGTGAGGTCAGTAGTGCTGTGAAGGGGAGGATGAGCGCAGGTGTGATTGCATGATTGAGTGAGTGACTGCACCATGCTGGCTTGGACACATCTGGCATGCGTTCGGTCCATACATTGGTTGTGCTCTGATGTTAACTACCGACAGGGACTGTGCAAAGGGAGGAACACAGAGCTCCCTCACACTCCGGTCCTGTGTTTGCCATCCAGATGTTTGGACATCGGGCAGTCTTCAGCACCTTTTATGGGCGTCTGATAGCAGTCTGTGTCATATACCTGTTGTTACATGCACTTTGGATCCCATTGTGCAGGTATGGACGAGGTAATCTGGATGCGTTCTGACACTGCTGACCACGCCTCTTTTCCTCCAGACTAGGTTGGATTATGGCAGTATTTGCCGTGCCGGGCTGGTAACTGCACATTCTTGCTATGTGTGATGGGGGCTTTAGAGTGCAGTCAGAATACACTTTGTTCGATACATCTCCACTTCGACTGCACCTTGAATGTTTTGAGCATGAGCAGAACATTCACGCCGGCCACAGGAATGGGTCCGTCTGTCAGAGGTTTTAGAATGCACTTTGACTGTTCCGGAATATAGGATGGATTTTCAGTCTGACCGCATTTCGGCTCATTTTGCCTCTAGTGTGATGGGGTATTAAAATTGCCTGAGATATGGAGTTGCCTTACATTGAGTTGCCTTATTTTTCTTCCATTTTCAGTTGCTCCGATAAATCACTTACAGATAGAAGGCTGTAAATTTACACTCTTACAAAGCTAAGGTCATAATATTTTCAGTATTTTAGCAGCTTTCTGAAAGGAAACTGTCAGGGATAGAGGTTGTTATTTGACATTGCTAATGATTTGAATACTCAAATAGCTCAGATGCATATTTTTAAGATATTTTGCAGCAGTTGAAATTTGTTTATTGGTTTAAAAAAATATATGTTGAGCAATAACTTGGAAAGTTTAGCCTCTTTTGCTCAGCTTTTGTCCAACTTACGTACTGTATATCTTGTGAAATTCAGTGAACAAACACATAAATGAATTAATTCCTTCCACTTTGCTACACTAACTCAAAAACAATAAATGTTGTCATCTTCTACTTCTCCGAATGAAAATAGGAAAGAATGAGGATAAATTGATGAAACTTTGGTTAATTTTTATGCACCAGGTCAACACAAAAAGCAGCTTTGATTTGCCTTTTAATATATACCTGTTTGCCACCTGCTGGAGATGTCTGGGCTTCTTGTGGAGAATAATCATCATCACATGCATGAAGGAAATTAGGAGCAGGTGCTGCTTTATTTCCAATCAACATAGTATGTTATATGTACAATATCACATATCTGGAAATGAGCTTGATTCTCACTATGTCTGGAGGACACCAAGAACACAGTTGCTTATTCATGCAATCAGTTTTAAGAAGATCTTCGAATCTTTTGTCTGCAAACAGTCTCCAACATTTACCTTCTTGAGTGAACAGAACTGGCAGCTATACACACCGGGAGGCGCTGCAGATGGATTGGCCATGTTCTGCTGAAGGACCGTAGATGGGGCTTTATGATTTGATTGCTGCTGAAGCGCTGACTACAGGCAGGCAGGGATTCGACCTGATATGCCACCAGAAATAATAAACAGTGAATTAGTACGTCTTTTTTTTTGGTGCAGGACATGATGTGGAACCCGTTCACCATGGCTGACAACATGATGAACGACATGAGGAGACGGATGGAGGAAAAGCACAGAAGCTTTGTGAGTTGAGGGTTTGAAGTTGTTGTATTCTTGCCTATGCTGCTTAAACACTGTGTGTCTGTTCTCCAGGAGAACATATCCACAGAGCCAAACTGCCACTCATTCAGCTCCTCATCAGTCATGACTTATTCAAAGGTTGGAGATGACACCCCAAAGGTTTTCCACGCCACATCTTCAACACGCCACGCCCCAGGAGGGGTAAGTGCACCACCAGATGTGTTGCATAAAGGTCAGTTACTCTGTACGTCCTGTTATTGTGGCTTAACATCCCTGAACAAAGGCCACTGTGGGTGTGCTTCATCATTTTCACAGCAGAGAACAGGTGTAATAAATAATGTTAATCAGGCAGATTTTTCCTCTGGTACATGACTGTCAACATCACAAGCAGCATCCCCTCCTCCATTCTCTGCCTGTATTAGGAAACCATAAAGTGAAAGAAATTTGACAGTGGTTCTTTACATCATGTTAAGATTTTCTCTTCAGCATAAGAATTATTCATGAAAAATGTCAAATCGGAGCTCATACTATATTGAGGTCTCTGAGCCTATAGTTTGCAACTGCCCTGGATCAAGGCTAAGACCCAGGCTTTTAATGTCTTCCTCGACTCATCCAGGAAGATGAGGAAGCTCACTTGCATTGTGGGGAAGCATCAGCCATAACATTTTGGCCATAGGGTGCGTTTCTCTGTGCATGATCCAGCACTTGTGACAGAGTGTTGAGAACCCCATCGGCTAGAAAAGGCCAAGAGGCCGCCCACGTTTCACCTGGTTTCAGAAGATAGATGGTTATGTTCGAGAAGTGGGGATGAACCAGCTGTCTGTCTGGGTGGTTGCCATCCTGTGCCCAAGATGATTCTGTGGTGTGGTGAATGTGGCGATGTGCGGCACCAGCACAAGCTTTCAGACAGGGCTTGATCGTCTCGTGAGGGATCATGTCAGTGTTACCAAAGGGCATTTCCAGTCATTTTCAGAAAAAATGTCTATTCATTCATTTTCAACCGCTTATCTGGGTCCAGGTCATGGTGGTAGCAAAACAAGCAGCTCAGTCACACTTCCCTATCCTTGGCCAAGTCCTGTAACTCATCCCGGGGGATCCCCTTACATCCCCTCAACATTGCACCCAACGAGTCAAAACTTCACACATTCTCCAGAAATGTAGGTTTCTCAGAATGCAGAAGATGGAAAACCACACCTTATGTTTTCTGGGTCAGGCCCAAAACTTTTCAATTGTCCCTCATTTGGAGTGCCCCTCCCCCGCCACAAAATTTTGCACAAACAGCCTTTTTTAAAAATTATTATTTTATTATTAATATTTTTCAAAGGCCCCTTCAATTGAAATTGATCTCAAAAGACTGCAGGCTACAAAATTGCTGAAAACATCCATGAGTTGCAATTTTGAATAAACACGCCCTTACATGTTCAATGTTTGTCATTCAACGCTTTATTTAAATCTGTCTTTCAGGGAGGAACAATTAGCTCTTTTATTAAGGTGCATATTTGTCTCAACATTTAGCTAAATTTAGCTTGATGTTTGTAAATATTAAGCTAAATGTGTAAATACTTAGCATTAACTAATCTGATTTGATCATGTAGTATTTGCCTTTTTTCTCCCTTATTTCTCCCTAATTTTTGCTCTTCATCTGTAGGTCAAAAGAAATTCTAAACTGAAATGTTACTAACATTCCCATGCCAATTAAATCAAATGTGATTCTTTTTCTCCCTCAAATAAACCAGTTAATTAAGAAGATAAGCCTCATTTTAAATGTTATTACTGTTATTATTATTATTATTTTGTCAGTGTACATTACATTAAAATGAGTTGCCAGCTGCTGGAAAATCTTTGTAAAAACACACTCTTGCAGGCACACAAAAAAGGGTCAGATTCAGTCACTTCAGCTAGTAATGTGAACAGAGCATAAGTTCTAAGCCGTCTTTACAAATAGGCAGGCTCTCCTTTCTGCAAACTTTTTTTTTCCACAAGTGGGCAGTTTGTCCTCTCCGGTGACATTCAGACTCATTCTTACACCTTTTCTGTCTGCTTTCAAAGGCTGCCTGCCTCGTTTTTGCTGGATGATCCGTGGCCCGCACGACAGGAGAGCGCCTGTCCACGGGTTCCTGCTGCATACCGAGAGGATTCAGCTGCGCCCAGCTCGGGATGCAGCCGAATCCTCTCTGTGTGTGGCAGGACATTTCACACAATTCAGAAAAACATGCAGGAATCATAGAGCTGTGTTTATAATATTATGAATGAGATGTAACTGACTTTAACCCATGAAGCACCACCGCCTTTTCCCTTCCATTACAAAGGGGTGAACTGTCCACCGCACACCCCTCCCCGTTTCTTTCACCTTCTCACTGCTTTTGTGAACTCAGCAAGTAGGGCATCTGCAGCTGCCTGCACACACATTCCACACACAGTGACAAGAAAACCATTTTCCGGTGGAGATTATTATTATTTAGTTCAGTGCTCATGCCCACGGTGCTGCCCCACCAAAACTGGTGCCCGGGCGGCGGCCCGCATGACCCGTATTAAAAGCCACCACTGATTCAGACAAACCTACTGAAGGTGTTCAAAGTAAAACCCACAACTGAGTTGGTGTCTTGAGGAGTCTGCGGGTTTCCATGGCAGCAAGTGAGATGAACAGCTGATCGTACTGATTTTTAGTGCTGATGATGTGTTTGGATGGAGCTGAAACCTGCAGACTCTTGGCTCATTCTGACACATGGTTCAAGACCAGAGATCTCAGAACTAAGCTGCCCTTAGGAGTAATTAATACCTGAAAGTGTCTGGTTTTTCATTGACTGTCATGTGTTTTTATTTATTTACTTTTTTTAAAAAAATTTAAACTAAATCAGATCAAGGAGATCCGGCGAGCAGTGAAAGACTCTGAGAGTGGTCTAGAGAAGATGTCCATTGGGCACCACATCCAGGACAGAGGACACATTATGGAGAAGAAATACAACAAAAAAACAGGAGAGAGAGAATTCAACCAGGACTTCCAGAATATGGATGAGTGTAAGTTAAAGTTATATGTTTTCTACATTTTAACCCATAGATGGTGCACTGAGACATCCACAAAATCTAATTTCGATTTGTCCTGCAAATACATATCGTACAATGTGCTCTTTTTTAAAAGTGTGTGGCGGACATTCAACACATATCTGACATAATTCACCATACCGAATGTGTTCCCTGTTCTGCATGTGTTAACACGCCAAGGGGTGCATATTGATGTTTCCTGTCTTAGCCCTTGCGTGTAATTGGCAATGCTTATTCCTACTATGCATATGACAAGCTGTCTCTGCCCCTATGGTGCTTTTCCTGTCAGGACACTTGTGAGGTTAATGGGTGGGGCCGAGCTGTTATAAAAAGTTGGTGAATTGTGTGAAAATGTAGAAATAAAGTGACATACCCTTGCGTTGTCGAAATGGAAAATTGTTGCTCCTTTTTTCATCTGTCGCAGTTTTGACAAGAATAACTTAATGCATGAGAGTCACAAGGGCCTGTTTGTTTTGATTTCAGATTTCTTTCTTTAAAATCCTGCCATACTATTAAATAATGCACAATGAATATTCTTCGGTAGGCAGACAGGTAGGTCCTTCGCAGATAGATCACCTCCTTGGCAGGTAATCATTTTGTCAGATATTCTTTAATCCTCACACACAGCCACACGCTGATTCCCCCCCCCCCCCCCCCCCCCCCACTGGTATGTTGACTACCTGCCAAAGGTGAAGCTGAAGGTGTTTGATCATGGAGATGGTCATGTTGATTGTAGCAAAAACAGCAATGTACATTAATAGTAACCGTAATTCTGCATTCTAATTATGGAGTACATTGAATAAATGTAAGTTACATGAATGTACATGTCCCTATGTGAGATGAGATGAGAGAGATGAGATTTATTGTCATTGTCATTACACGAGTGCAACAACAACGAAATTACGTTTACACTCCAGTTACCTCAGACAAAATACAGCAATTAATCCACAATTATTACTAGTTTACCGTAATAATGGCACACATCAGAATTAAACACAACACATATACATTTGACATTGTTTATGTGCACTAAACTTGAAGCAGTCCGTCATCCGAATTGAAGCAAAGTGGGTGAAGGCCGCAGCAGGGGGCCCCGTGCTGTGTGTGGAAAAGAGTAAGATAGACATAATGAGGAGTGCGATATCATGTGTCAGGAATGATTATGAGGAGTTGTGTCTGTAAAGCAGCAAACTTTAATATGCCAGAGCTCCTGGCGAAATTCTATTGTGCCTGCATTAATGGTAAATGTCCATCAGGTGGAGAAATTGCTCCATTTCGAGAACCTTGAGCACAGGCTGCTTTGGGACAAGACAACAAAGTTGCTGCTTATAGTAGCTGATTCCCATCCCTCCCACTTCACTGTTAGAAAATCCTTTTGCAGCTTAATCTTTAAATGAGTGAGAATTAAGCAACCAAAATCTGGATGATTCGAAAGTAGGTCATTTTCTTTATGGGACGTGCGAAAATTTGACCCCTGTACAGTTTGTTCGGAGTAAGTAAGGCATTATCATGCAAACTCTAGGGTGTGGAGTGTGCAGATGCTAAATACTGGGAAAAGATTAAAAAAATCTGATGGCAGAGTTATTATATAGATTACACTGTGCTGTAGGAAACAGTTTTTTTTTGTTCAAGGAATTTTAAAAAAAAGTGTAATGTCTAACATGCACCCTCATGAATACAGTGATGAAGATTATCAGATTTTGTCACAAAGTGCCCAAAACAACACTAGAAAAAAATTATTTCAGCACTTGATTTTAGTGCTCTTGTCACTTTAAGAGCTGCTGTTTGGGGCCACGAATCCACAGAAGGTTGACTAACATGATCCTGATCCCTTTACCAGCTGAAGCACTGGCATTCGACGAGGAGTGGAAGCACAAGGTGTCCAAGTTTCACCCGTCTGTCTCCGTGCCTCATCTGGAGGAACGCAAACCCCGCGCTGTTCACCGGGCAGCGCTCACCAGCCCCGACGAGCCGACCCACAGGTTCGTACCGAGCAGCCCGTCCATACTTCAGGATCAAATGACAAACAAGTGCAGCACGCACTCTGTAAAGCATCCTGTCACCATGGAGTGACACTACTGTGTCGTGAGCCCTAGTTATTAATTCAGGTTTGTGTTTTTTTCCACAGAGGAAAACCAAAACGGTCTGACGGCGAAAAGGTCATCAAGTTCAAGACTCCCGATGTAAAAGAGTCAGGTGTGAAAAAGTAATAAAATGCTTTTTCTGTCTGTTTATGGTCAAGCAGCGCACGGATTAACTGGGCTGCGTAGACATACGGCTGGAATCAGAAAAGACTTTGAATCAGTTTAGGGTTTAGAAGTGAAACCAGTCCCACAGTTTTGTGACTGCACATGTACAAACTCCCTGCTATTGACAAAATTTAGGTCTGAAATAGAATGTTTTATATGTCTCTGATGTACATACATCATACATAGTTATGATACTTTCAAGTGAAAGCAGTGGGCAATCACTGTGTATTTTTAGTTTACACACACATTCAGTTTGTCCACTATTGTCTGCCCTGCCTGTACTCACACTTTCAGTACAGCAGCCATGTCTCTTCTCTCTCTCTCTCTCTCTCTTTTTAAAAAGGTTATTATCTTTGTAAGCTTCCATTAGCAGCTGTTGGTCACTGAATGTATATAAAGTAGCAGTGGACACACCTAATTTGAAAGTTACCTTCAATAACAACCAATCCTCAAACTGAAAAGTCTGATGACTCTAAACTGATAAACCAGAAACCACTTGGCTGAAGCTGCCACTAACCGCTAACTTTGATTCTACAAATTTACCTATGATGGCTTGTTTTCATTCATTCACTTTCTATAACCACTTATTCCAAGCCAGGGGTGCAGGAGCCCATCCCAGCAGTCACAGGGCGAGAGGCGAGGTACACCATGGTCAAGACACCAGTTTACCGCAGGGCCACATATAAACAGACAAACACAGTCACTTACCTACAGTCAGTTTAAAGTTTCCAATTTACCAAACCGGGACATCTTTAGAAGTGGGAGGAAGCCAGAGGACCTGGAGGGAACTCACACAGACACTTGGAGAACATGCACACTCCAAGCAAAAAGGACCACACAAGAAATGATCCCACAACCTTCTTGTTGTGAGGCAACAGTGCCACCTGTGATTGTGATGCACATGAAAAATTAAAAGAACAAATGAAATCAAACAGTAGTTGCCATTCAACATTCAGTTTATTCACAGTACTGAAAGTATTAAATGATAATATTTAAAATTATTTTAAGAATCTATCCATCCATCCATCCATTTTCTTCCGCTTTATCCGGAGTTGGGTCGTGGGGGCAGCAGCTCAAGCAAAGCCGCCCAGACCTCCCGATCCACACACATCTCCCCCAGCTCCTCCGTGGGAACCCCAAGGCGTTCCCAAGCCAGCTGAGAGATGTAGTCCCTCCAGTGTGTCCTGGGTCTTCCCGGGGCCTCCTCCCTATGGGACGTGCCCGGAATACCTCTCCAGCGAGGCGCCCAGGGGGCATCCGGAAAAGATGCCCGAGCCACTTCAACTGACTCCTTTCGACGTGGAGGAGCAGCGGCTTGACTCCGAGCTCCTCCCGAGTGACCGAGCTCCTCACCCTATCTCTAAGGGAGCGCCCAGCCACCCTGCGGAGGAAACTCATCTCGGCCGCTTGTACTCGCAGTCTCGTTCTTTCGGTCATGAGCCAAATCTCATGACCATAGGTGAGGATCAGAACGTAGATCGATCGGTAAATCCAGAGCTTTGCCCCCCTACTCAGCTCTCTCTTCACCACGACGGTCCGATACAGCGACCGCATCACTGCAGATGCTGCACGGATCCGTCTATCGATCTCACGCTCCATCCGTCCCTCACTTGTGAACAAGACCCCGAGATACTTAAACTCCTCCACTTGAAGCAAGGACACTCCACCGACCTGAAGAGGGCAAAGCACCTTTTTCCGGTCGAGAACCATGGCCTTGGATTTGGAGGTGCTGATTTTCATCCCGGATGCTTCACACTCGGCTGCAAACCACCCCAGTGCACGCTGAAGGTCCTGATTTGACAAAGCCAACAGAACCACAACAGAACCACATCGTCCGCAAACAGCAGAGACGAGATTCTGTGGTTCCCAAACCAGACCCCCTCTACACCCTGGCTGCGCCTAGAAATTCTGTCCATAAAAATAATGAACAGAATCGGTGACAAAGGGCAGCCCTGGCGGAGGCCAACGTGCACTGGAAACAGGTTTGACTTACTACCGGCAATGCGAACCAAGCTCCTGCTGCGGTCGTACAGGGACCGGATAGCCCTTAGCAAAGGACCCCGGACCCTGTACTCCCGGAGCACCTCTGTTTTGAAACAAGGTTCGGTCAGATCGGCACACAGAAATGATCACACAGACTGCATTTTGCTAGAACAAACAGGCGCATATTTATTCCCCACAAAAGCAGTTACATCAAACACAAGTGGTTGCAGCGCATGAAACATCTCTTTCTCTCTTACCTTGACGCCTTTAAGGTGGAGAGCCAACACCTTCGGCAGAGTGCGCTTGTCAACCGGCTGGGCGTTCGTACGTGACCCGCAGCAGACGCTATCGGAGCATGGCTCTGCCCCCTCTTTTCTAGTGTGTGCGCGAAGGGAGGGTGAGTGGCCATCTCAAACTCCCTGGCGCACATAATTCCTTTAATCAACAGGCATCAAAAAGTTATTTCCTCTTGCAAAAACATAATGACCCCAGCTCTTCACTCCCAGTTCAGAATGACCCCAGCATGCTTCACTCCCAGTCGTTAGTGGCTACAAAAACAAATTCGTGCAATTAGTGTAATAATAAGTACATCATTAGGGTTACTTTAAGACAGGGGCAAAACAGCATAATCTTTTCTCCACACAACCCCCCACAGGGTGCCCCGAGGGACACGGTCAAACGCCTTCTCCAGATCCACAAAGCACATGTGGACTGGTTGGGGGAACTCCCATGAACCCTCGAGCACCCGATGGAGTGTGTAGAGGTGGTCCAGTGTGCCGCGACCAGGATGAAAACCACACTGCTCCTCCTGAATCCGAGGTTCGACTATTGGGCGAATTCTCCTCTCCAGTACTCTGGAATAGACCTTACCGGGGAAGCTGAGGAGTGTGATCCCCCTGTAGTTGGAACACACCCTCTGGTCCCCTTTCTTAAACAGAGGGACCACCACCCCGGTCTGCCAATCCACCTGCTGGTACCTGTCAGCTGCCTCCGGGGTCCCACCTACCAAGAAAGACAAGTAGGACTCCTTCTTCAGCTTGACGGCATCCCGTACTTCCGGTGTCCACCACCGGGTTCTGGGATTGCCGCCGCGACAGGCACCAGAGACCTTGTGACCACAGCTACGAGCGGCCGCATTGACAATGGAGGTGGAGAACATGGTCCACTCGGACTCCATGTCTCCAACCTCCCTCGGGATCTGGGAGAAGCTCTCCAGGAGGTGGGAGTTGAAGACCTCGCTGACAGAGGGTTCTGCCAGTCGTTCCCAGCAGACCCTCACAATACGTTTGGGCCTGCCAGGTCTGACTGGCTTCCTCCCCTCCCAGCAGCTCCAACTCACCTCTCACCTCTCACCACTCACCTCTTTAAGAATCTAATTAATGCATTTAGTCTGACCTACTCTTCCTCCAGGCGACACTTGTCTTTGTGTGATGTACTAATTTGTCACTTACTGGATTAGTGTATAAACTCCTACACAAACAAACATGTTTGACTAATATGCATATGTCGCGGACATGAATGAGCGAAGCTCGTCAGCATCTCACATGTCATTTAGGTCCTTCAGACTTTATTTTGAGTAAATGCTTCAGGGGAGCATTAGCATGGCAAAAACCTTTCAGCTTCTGGAGGGGCTCTGCCCCCCATAGTCCTCACCTTTTAAAGCATTTTTCTTTTTTTGCTTTTCAGCTGAACCCCCTAATTACAGCCCTCTTAACCCCCGCCACTTTAAGCTTTTTTTTTTTTTAATGTAGACGGAAATTAATATTCAAATTTTCAGCTAGTTGACAGTAGGGCTGTACAATATGGCCAAATTATCATATCTCAATATTGTCATATAAATTGTCATGTAAATGTCACTTATATACATGCTGTCCATATTCTTGAGCTGCTTAGGTGGGTAGGGAGAGTTCCCATGGGATATGGTAAATGGACTGCATTTATATAGCGCTTTTCCATCTGCATCAGACTCTCAAAGCGCTTTACAAATAACGCCTCACATTCACCCCGATGTCAGGGTGCTACCACACAAGGCGCTCACTACACACCGGGAGCAACTAGGGGATTAAAGACCTTGCCCAAGCACCCTTAGTGATTTTCCAGTCAGTCTTTGAACTGAGGATCTTCTGGTCTCAAGCCCAATGCCTTAACCACTAGACCATCACTTCCCCTAAAATAAAAAAGCTAAAAAAAAAGCTTTTTAACCTACCATCCCTGGTTCTCAAGATCGGGCACCTGGCTCTACTTTCTTTTTTTTTTCTTTTTGTTGGAAAGATATTTAGGTGTACCTTAGTAAACACTGGTAGAGTTCCACTTTAGATTTGGAATGTATAATAGAAGATATACCTTACTGAATTTTCATATCAATATGATATACGATATGACTTTGGTTTGACACAAAGTGTAGCAACAGTGAAAATTAATCATTCTTAAACAAAACAGTAATAATACCACACTCGTTTTGCACTCATAAGGTTAGGATACTGTGCCATCCAAAAGTATTGGGACACTTGGAATTTCACACATTTTAATTTGTTTATGCCATTTTAAATACAAGAAATACAAAAAAAATAAAGAATAAAAATTCCTAAAATGATCTTACTCAAACTGAAAGCAAATCTCTAAAACTTGATAAAACCTCTTAAATAATAATCAGTTTTATTATTAGTTTTCTTTAGACAAGTCATGGGATGGAAACATGAACATTTCCAAGTCACTGAATATGTCTTGGGCTTTATTTACATTGATTATCAAATCAAATCAATTTTATTTATATAGTGCCAAATCACAACAAACAGTTGCCCCAAGGTGCTTTATATTGTAAGGCAAAAGCCATACAATAATTACAGAAAAACCCCAACGGTCAAAACGACCCCCTGTGAGCAAGCACTTGGCGACAGTGGGAAGGAAAAACTCCCTTTTAACAGGAAGAAACCTCCAGCAGAACCAGGCTCAGGGAGGGGCAGTCTTCTGCTGGGACTGGTTGGGGCTGAGGGAGAGAACCAGGAAAAAGACATGCTGTGGAGGGGAGCAGAGATCAATCACTAATGATTAAATGCAGAGTGGTGCATACAGAGCAAAAAGAGAAAGAAACACTCAGTGCATCATGGGAACCCCCCAGCAGTCTAAGTCTATAGCAGCATAACTAAGGGATGGTTCAGGGTCACCTGATCCAGCCCTAACTATAAGCTTTAGCAAAAAGGAAAGTTTTAAGCCTAATCTTAAAAGTAGAGAGGGTGTCTGTCTCCCTGATCCGAATTGGGAGGTGGTTCCAGAGGAGAGGAGCCTGAAAGCTGAAGGCTCTGCCTCCCATTCTACTCTTGCAAACCCTAGGAACTACAAGTAAGCCTG
Organism: Thalassophryne amazonica; assembly: GCF_902500255.1. Taxonomy (NCBI): domain Eukaryota; kingdom Metazoa; phylum Chordata; class Actinopteri; order Batrachoidiformes; family Batrachoididae; genus Thalassophryne; species Thalassophryne amazonica. Next base: position 30,435,860 of record NC_047106.1, read on the forward strand.
CAGTCTGAGAGCGAAGTGCTCTATTGGGGTGATATGGTACTATGATGTCCCTAAGATAAGATGGGACCTGATTATTCAAAACCTTATAAGTAAGAAGAAGAATTTTAAATTCTATTCTAGACTTAACAGGAAGCCAATGAAAAGAGGCCAGTATGGGTGAGATATGCTCTCTCCTTCTAGTCCCTGTCAGTACTCTAGCTGCAGCATTTTGAATTAACTGAAGGCTTTTCAGGGAACTTTTAGGACAACCTGATAATGAATTACAATAGTCCAGCCTAGAGGAAATAGATGCATGAATTAGTTTTTCAGCATCACTCTGAGACAAGAGCTTTCTAATTTTAGAGATATTGCGCAAATGCAAAAAAGCAGTCCTACATATTTGTTTAATATGCGCATTGAATGACATATCCTGATCAAAAAATGACTCCAAGATTTCACACAGTATTACTAGAGGTCAGGGTAATGCCATCCAGAGTAAGGATCTGGTTAGACACCATGTTTCTAAGATTTGTGGGGCCAAGTACAATAACTTCAGTTTTATCTGAGTTTAAAAGCAGGAAATTAGAGGTCATCCATGTCTTTATGTCTGTAAGACAATCCTGCAGTTTAGCTAATTGGTGTGTGTCCTCTGGCTTCATGGATAGATAAAGCTGGGTATCATCTGCGTAACAATGAAAATTTAAGCAATGCTGTCTAATAATACTGCCTAAGGGAAACATGTATAAAGTGAATAAAATTGGTCCTAGCACAGAACCTTGTGGAACTCCATAATTAACCTTAGTCTGTGAAGAAGATTCCCCATTAACATGAACAAATTGTAATCTATTAGATAAATATGATTCAAACCACTGCAGTGCAGTGCCTTTAATACCTATGGCATGCTCTAATCTCTGTAATAACATTTTATGGTCAACAGTATCAAAAGCAGCACTGAGGTCTAACAGAACAAGCACAGAGATGAGTCCACTGTCTGAGGCCATAAGAAGATCATTTGTAACCTTCACTAATGCTGTTTCTGTACTATGATGGATTCTAAAACCTGACTGAAATTCTTCAAATAGACCATTCCTCTGCAGATGATCAGTTAGCTGTTTTACAACTACCCTTTTAAGAATTTTTGAGAGAAAAGGAAGGTTGGAGATTGGCCTGTAATTAGCTAAGATAGCTGGGTCAAGTGATGGCTTTTTAAGTAATGGTTTAATTACTGCCACCTTAAAAGCCTGTGGTACATAGCCAACTAATAAAACAGATTAATCATATTTAAGATCGAAGCATTAATTAATGGTAGGGCTTCCTTGAGCAGCCTGGAAGGGATAGGGTCTAATAGACATGTTGATGGTTTGGAGGAAGTAACTAATGAAAATAACTCAGAACAATCGGAGAGAAAGAGTCTAACCAAATACTGGCATCACTGAAAGCAGCCAAAGATAACGATATGTCTTTGGGATGGTTATGAGTAATTTTTTCTCTAATAGTTAAAATTTTATTAGCAAAGAAAGTCATGAAGTCATTACTAGTTAAAGTTAAAGGAATACTCAGCTCAATAGAGCTCTGACTCTTTGTCAGCCTGGCTACAGTGCTGAAACGAAACCTGGGGTTGTTCTTATTTTCTTCAGTTAGTGATGAGTAGTAAGATGTCCTAGCTTTACGGAGGGCTTTTTTATAGAGCAACAGACTCTTTTCCAGGCTAAGTGAAGATCTTCTAAATTAGTGAGATGCCATTTCCTCTCCAACTTACGGGTTATCTGCTTTAAGCTGCGAGTTTGTGAGTTATACCACGGAGTCAGGCACTTCTGATTTAAGGCTCTCTTTTTCAGAGGAGCTACAGCATCCAAAGTTGTCCTCAATGAGGATGTAAAACTATTGACGAGATAATCTATCTCACTCACAGAGTTTAGGTAGCTACTCTGCACTGTGTTGGTATATGGCATTGGAGAACATAAAGGAGGAATCATATCCTTAAAACTAGTTACAGCGCTTTCAGAAAGACTTCTACTGTAATGAAACTTATTCCCCACTGCTGGGTAGTCCATTAAAGTAAATGTAAATGTTATTAATAAATGATCAGACAGAAGGGGGTTTTCAGGGAATACTGTTAAGTCTTCAGTTTCCATACCATAAGTCAAAACAAGATCTAAAGTATGATTAAAGTGGTGGGTGGACTCATTTACATTTTGAGCAAAGCCAATTGAGTCTAATAATAGATTAAATGCAGTGTTGAGGCTGTCATTCTCAACATCTATGTGGATGTTAAAATCGCCCACTGTAATTATCTTATCTGAGCTAAGCACTAAGTCAGACAAAAGGTCCGAAAATTCACAGAGAAACTCACAGTAACGACCAGGTGGACGATAGATAACAACAAATAAAACTGGTTTTTGGGACTTCCAATTTGGATGGACAAGACTAAGAGTCAAGCTTTCAAATGAATTAAAGCTCTGTCTGGGTTTTTGATTAATTAATAAGCTGGAGTGGAAGATTGCTGCTAATCCTCCGCCTCGGCCCGTGCTACGAGCGTTCTGGCAGTTAGTGTGACTCGGGGGTGTTGACTCATTTAAACTAACATATTCATCCTGCTGTAATCAGGTTTCTGTAAGGCAGAATAAATCAATATGTTGATCAATTATTATATAATTTACTAACAGGGACTTAGAAGAGAGAGATCTAATGTTTAATAGACCACATTTAACTGTTTTAGTCTGTGGTGCAGTTGAAGGTGCTATATTATTTTTTATTTTTTGAATTTTTATGCTTAAATAGATTTTTGCTGGTTATTGTTGGTCTGGGAGCAGGCACCATCACTACGGGGATGGGGTAATAAAGGGATGGCAGGGGGAGAAAAGCTGCAGAGAGGTGTGTAAGACTACAACTATGCTTCCTGGTCCCAACCCTGGATAGTCACGGTTTGGAGGATTTAAGAAAATTGGCCAGATTTCTAGAAATGAGAGCTGCTCCATCCAAAGTGGGATGGATCCTGTGTCTCCTAACAAGACCAGGTTTCCCCCAGAAGCTTTGCCAATTATCTATGAAGCCCACCACATTTTTTGGACACCACTCAGACAGCCAGCAATTCAAGGAGAACATGCGGCTAAACATGTCACTATTATGAAGAAATACAAAAGTTTCTTTCATCAAAACATCAAATCTTGGCTTTCATCTCAAATGTACTTTCTGTCAAATTGTAACTGAACTTTCAGGTCTTCTTTTTAAGAAAATCCTCCTCTACACCACTTCATCAGGAAGCTGGGTTTTATATTTTTAATTAATTTACAGTAGTGTTCAGAATAATAGTAGTGCTATGTGACTAAAAAGATTAATCCAGATTTTGAGTATATTTCTTATTGTTACATGGGAAATAAGGTACCAGTAGATTCAGTAGATTCTCACAAATCCAACAAGACCAAGCATTCATGATATGCACACGCTTAAGGCTATGAAATTGGGCTATTAGTAAAAAAAAAGTAGAAAAGGGGGTGTTCACAATAATAGTAGCATCTACTGTTGACGCTACAAACTCAAAACTATTATGTTCAAACTGCTTTTTTTTAATCAATCCTGTGAATCACTAAACTAGTATTTAGTTGTATAACCACAGTTTTTCATGATTTCTTCACATCTGTGAGGCATTAATTTTGTTGGTTTGGAACCAAGATTTTGCTCGTTTACTAGTGTGCTTGGGGTCATTGTCTTGTTGAAACACCCGTTTCAAGGGTATGTCCTCTTCAGCATAAGGCAACATGACCTCTTCAGGTATTTTGACATATCCAAACGGATCCATGATACTTGGTATGCGATATATAGGCCCAACACCATAGTATGAGAAACATGCCCATATCATGATGCTTGCATCACCATGCTTCACTGTCTTCACTGTGAACTGTGGCTTGAATTCAGAGTTTGGGGGTTGTCTCGCAAGCTGTCTGCGGCCCTTGGACCCAAAAAGAACAATTTTACTTTCATCAGTCCACAAAATATTCCTCCATTTCTCTTTAGGCCAGTTGATGTGGTCTTTGGCAAATTGTAACCTCTTCTGCACGTCTTTTATTTAACAGAGGGACTTTGCGGGGGATTCTTGCAAATAAATTAGCTTCACACAGGCGTCTTCCAACTGTCACAGCACTTACAGGTAACTCCAGACTGTCTTTGATCATCCTGGAGCTGATCAATGGGTGAGCCTTTGCCATTCTGGTTATTCTTCTATCCATTTTGATGGTTGTTTTCCATTTTCTTCCACGCGTCTCTGGTTTTTTTGTCCATTTTAAAGCATTGGAGATCATTGTAGATGAACAGCCTATAATTTTTTGCACCTGCATATAAGTTTTCCCCTCTCCAATCAACTTTTTAATCAAACTACGCTGTTCTTCTGAACAATGTCTTGAACGTCCCATTTTCCTCAGGCTTTCAAAGAGAAAAGCATGTTCAACAGGTGCTGGCGTCATCCTTACATAGGGGACACCTGATTCACACCTGTTTGTTCCACAAAATTGACAAACTCACTGACTGAATGCCACACTACTATTATTGTGAACACCCCCTTTTCTACTTTTTTTTTACTAATAGCCCAATTTCATAGCCTTAAGAGTGTGCATATCATGAATACTTGGTCTTGTTGGATTTGTGAGAATCTACTGAATCTACTGGTACCTTGTTTCCCATGTAACAATAAGAAATGTACTCAAAACCTGGATTAATCTTTTTAGTCACATAGCACTATTATTATTCTGAACACTACTGTATATCAAGTTGTAGAGATTTGCTTTCAGTTTGTGTTAAGGAAGATCATTTTAGAAAAAAAAAATGTATTTGAAATGGAATAAACAAATTAAAATGTGTGAAATACCAAGTGTTACAATACTTTTGAGGGCATTTGAGAAACACTGAGGAGCAGCATCCCATATATAGTGCAGCAGATAAGAGAATATTTAGAGTGGAATCTTGCAAATGGTGATACAAGCGTCAAATTTCGTCAACTCTGCATTTAATCATTAGTGATCGATCTCTGCTCCCCTCCACAGCATGTCTTTTTCCTGGTTCTCTCCCTCAGCCCCAACCAGTCCCAGCAGAAGACTGCCCCTCCCTGAGCCTGGTTCTGCTGGAGGTTTCTTCCTGTTAAAAGGGAGTTTTTCCTTCCCACTGTAGCCAAGTGCTTGCTCACAGGGGGTCGTTTTGACCGTTGGGGTTTTACATAATTATTGTATGGCCTTGCCTTACAATATAAAGCGCCTTGGGGCAACTGTTTGTTGTGATTTGGCGCTATATAAAAAAATTGATTGATTGATTGAAATTTGGCACAAATAATCCATAGACGTGAACTCTTTTGAAAAAACTGATTGGCCACTTGAATTTTCAATAGAATAATTACACAGGGGTCGAAATTAAAAGATGCTCCAATCATATAGAAAACTACACCACATTATTTGCCTGATCATAAAGATTCCCCCCCCAAAAAAGTATAGTTTGGACAATCTGTGACTGAATGTTATGGAGTTATGAGGTAAAAGCAGCAAGAATGGTGACAAAGGTCAGTTTCAGTTTGTACAGGGGTCAAAAGTTAAAGTTGCTCCATTAATTTAGCTCCAGCTGTATTTGTGCTGAATGTGATGCTTGTATCAACATTTGAAGGATTGTTTCAGTTATTTGCTGCACCAATAAGCCAACAGACCATGAACCAGCTGCTGTCTGTTAGTTTAAACATGTGGCAACATAAGGCAACCTGAATTAAAGGAGAAATGCTGTTTTTAACAACCTGGACCTCATTTCTGGCATAAAATATGGTCGTTTACTCACAAATATAATTTGGTGTGATTAGAAGTCCATAGTACAAACAACGTGCTCAGTTCAAATCTGAAGCAAACATTTTTCTTCTTCTACTAAGGTGGATTAGAACTTTTTGTGGTACACAGCACAAACTACTGGACAGGAGGAACCTAGCAGTCAATGTGACTCACTGATTTGACAATGCAGGTCTTTCAACCAGATGTATGGAGCCGTGACATGTCAATCATCTGTATCAAATCAGATTTCAGGGGAGCCCAGTGAAACCCTGGCCTTCGCTCTGGCTCCACTCATGCCAGAAACTGTTCAACATTTCCTGTTTCACTGTGACTGATAAATTGGCACTTGCTGTGTGAGTGTGACCTTGCCACTGAGTTCCCACGAGATTCCATGGGATCTCGTCTGTCAATCCAGGAAGTGTTTGACATTTGAACATTTCCTGTTTTACTGTGGATTTGAAAATTGGCACTTCCTGTTTAGGACGCCCTGCACCATGACTGAGTTTACCGCCGCTGTGCGATGCTTTGCTCATATTATACTTTATGAGAAAAGAAGAAGTTAGCTAACTTAATGTTAGTTGAACTAAATTTCAAACTTAACCAAAAAGCTACTTCACACACACAAACATCGCTACAGCAATTAGCTGGTCTATGCCCACGGGTCTGAAGTCGAAGACACGTACCTTTTTTATTTCAGTATTTCTGAATGTGTGAACAACAGAGCACCAAGAACGCACTTTTATTTGGATTACTTGCACCCGGTCTGACTTCCTCAGCCTGGCTTGGTCAACAGATGCATCAACTCGCTAGCTCAAGCCTCACCTATTTTTATCACAAACTTCCCACTCGTCCCAGGCCTAGTATTAAGGAGAGCATGTTGAAGTTGTTTTTAGAGTTATGGTAGGCTATATGTTGCAATAAAGTAGGCTAAGTAATGTTACAAAAGTGTGACAATTAAAAAAATGGTTAACCATTATTTGCTGCTTTTCAATTCAACAGATTTATAGACCGTCTTCCATAGAGACAGGGTGAGAAGTTCGGTCAGCCGTGAGGAGCTCAGAGTAGAGCCGCTGCTCCTTCTCGTTGAAAGGAGCCAGCTGAGGTGGTTTGGGCATCTGGTAAGGATGCCCCCTGGGCATCTCCCTAGGGATGTGTTCCAGGCACGTCCATCTGGGAGGAGACCCCGGGGAAGACCCAGGACTAGGTGGAAAGATTATATCTCCACACTGGCCTGGGAACGCCTCAGGATCCAACAGTCAGAGGTGGTTAATGTGGCATGAGAAAGGGAAGTTTGGGGTCCCCTGCTGGAGCTGTTGCCTCCGTGACTCGATCCTGGATAAGTAGCTGAAGATGAGATTTATAGACAAGGTGATTAATGGTGTATGTCAACAGAATCATAGGTTTTATACACCATCAAAGAATATAAAGAGGTTCAGACGAGTGGACTCTCCCTATTTTTATCCTGGATTTCTTCTTTCTGCTTTTCTGGACCTCTCCCGTGTTGTGGTTTATCCGGTCACGTGGTCCAACCTGGTCTCACGGCAAGTCGTGATTCAGCAGCACGAAATATACATTTATCTTTTGGTTTGTGATATTGTGACAAAAACTGCCTAATTTTCATCACGGCAGCACAAATTCATTCTAATTCATTCCGTGATGGCTGCACGAAATTAAAAGTGAAGCAGGGGGTCGGGTGGTTATGGTTATGGTGGGGGGGGAAAGAGTAAGATTAGGTTATGGTTAAGGTTAGGGTCGGGGGTAGGAGTAGGGTTAGTGAGTTAAAAAAAAAAAAACCCAGTCACGAAAATTTGACTCATTTCGTCATGGGAGCGCGAAAAAAACAAACAAACAAAAAACGTGAGACCGGGCTGCGTGGTCACAACAGTCAATTCAACCAATCAGCTTCAGTTGTGTGCAGCATTGACAAAGTGCTGCTGGGAATTTGCCTTTGTGCCATTTGATGACTGATAATCATCTTTACTTTGGCCATAGACTGTTTCAGACAAGCTGGAGTTGACCATCAGAAGTGACTGCACACAACTACACTCACTGACCAGCGTTTGTCAATTATGAAAACCGTGATCAATAACTCTGTGGTTTGAGGAGCATGAAGAGTCGTGTGCAGATTTTCACCCCAGTGGAGCAACAGCTTTCTGTTAAGAGAGGTATGAAGAATTTAGTGAAATGACTCGCATCAAAACCCCCCAAAACCAGAAAGGACGGGTGGTAAAAAGTGGCAACTTCTTCAGTTATTATGACTACGCCAGACTATGCCTGACTACTAAAGTGACCAAGTACAGGATAAAAGTCGGCCAAAAAGAATGAATCAGAGCAGGAGGAACAAATTTCACAAGCAGAAAAACTGAGTTTGACAAACGCGTCCACTTTAGCTGATCACTGTCACAACCTTTGTGTGTCCACTGATTTTATTCCTTCATATTTACAGCAAACTAACAGGTTAGATTTAAATGAATAAATCACTTTATTTTCATATTGTCACAACTGCAACAAGGCAACTGACAGTGACTGACGGACTGACCTTTGAAAGCCATGTATACACTTAGACTGTCTGTAATTACACTCAACAAAAATATAAACACAACACTTTTGGTTTTGCTCCCATTTTGTATGAGATGAACTCAAAGATCTAAAACTTTTTCCACATACACAATATCACCATTTCCCTCAAATATTATTCACAAACCAATCTAAATCTGTGATAGTGAGCACTTCTCCTTTGCTGAGATAATCCATCCCACCTCACGGGTGTACTATATCAAGATGCTGATTAGACAGCATGATTAGTGCACAGGTGTGCCTTAGACTGTCCACAATAAAAGGCCACTCTGAAAGGTGCAGTTTTATCACACAGCACAATGCCACAGATGTCGCAAGATTTGAGGGAGCGTGCAATTGGCATGCTGACAGCAGGAATGTCAACCAGAGCTGTTGCTCGTGTATTGAATGTTCATGTCTCTATCATAAGCCGTCTCCAAAGGCTTTTCAGAGAATTTGGCAGTACATCCAACCAGCCTCACAACCGCAGACCACGTGTAACCACACCAGCCCAGGACCTCCACATCCAGCATGTTCACCTCCAAGATCGTCTGAGACCAGCCACTCGGACAGCTGCTGAAACAATCTGTTTGCATAACCAAAGAATTTCTGCACAAACTGTCAGAAACCATCTTAGGGAAGCTCATCTGCATGCTCGTCGTCCTCATCGGGGTCTCGACCTGACTCCAGTTCGTCGTCGTAACCGACTTGAGTGGGCAAATGCTCACATTTGCTGGCGTTTGGCACGTTGGAGAGGTGTTCTCTTCACGGATGATGCGAAGGAGATGTGTTGCATTGCATGAGGCAAATGGTGGTCACACCAGATACTGACTGGTATCCCCCCCCAATAAAACAAAACTGCACCTTTCAGAGTGGCCTTTTATTGTGGGCAGTCTAAGGCACACCTGTGCACTAATCATGGTATCTAATCAGCATCTTGATATGGCACACCTGTGAGGTGGGATGGATTATCTCAGCAAAGGAGAAGTGCTCACTATCACAGATTTCGACTGGTTTGTGAACAATATTTGAGGGAAATGGTGATATTGTGTATGTGGAAAAAGTTTTAGATCTTTGAGTTCATCTCATACAAAATGGGAGCAAAACCAAAAGTGTTGCGTTTATATCTTTGTTGAGTATATGTTGTTCAATGCCTATCTTTGTATTTTACCTGCTGTTCAAAAATATATCTTGTTCCCTTTTTATATTTTGACTTTGGTTTCTTATTTTCCACATAATGAACTCTGTAATGCAAAGCCTCCACTATATTTTCAGTCATTCTTGCTTTGTTCATTTCATGACATTTTAAATTATGATCTAAAATTTTAATGAATTTTACATTTTATTTTGACAACACATGAAATTTCAATGGGGGTGGGGGGAATCATGCTGGATATCTTAATTGAAGCAACATCGTTTGATGGAAATGGAAATTGAGGGAGGGCTGAATTCAAACGCACCCTGAAAATCAAAGCAAAAAAAAAAAAAAAGAAAGATGGGCAGGTTTGTCCGTTTTGCTGCAATTTCATTGCAGCAGCTCCAAATGGTACTCAGTAGATTGTATGGCCCCCACGTGCTTATATGCATACCTAACAATGTTGGGGCATGCCCCTAATGAGATGACAGAAGTGTCCTGAGGGGGTGGATCTCCTCCCAGATCTGGACCAGGGTGTCACATAGCACCTGGACAGTCTGAGGTCCAATCTGGCGGTGTTGGATGGACCGAAACATAATGTCCCAGAGGTGTTCTATTGGATTTAGGTCCATGTGGGCCAATCAATGGTATCAATTCCTTCATCTTACAACGGGTCCAACGAGTTCATCCCGATATCTAACAGGAGTCAGGGTGCTGTTGTCTTGCCTGTAGAGGTTTTTTTTGTCCTTCCAGGATTATGCTTCACCAGACCCTCACTGACCCACCACCAAACCGGTCATGCTGAATGATGTTGCAGACAGCTTAACATTCTCCACGCTGTCTCAAGACCCTTTCACGTATGTCACATGTGCTCAGGTTGAACCTGCGCTCATCTGATGTCCTACGGTAAACGCCGATCGAGCTCCATGGTGCCGACCAGTGGTACGGCAACATCAGGCTCTCAGACCACCCTCATGAAGTGTGTTTCTGATTGTTTGGTCAGAGACATTCACACCAGTGTCCTGCTGGAGGTCATTCTGTAGGACTCTGGCAGTGCTCATCCTGTTCCTCCTTGCACAAAGGACCAGATACCAGTACTGCATGATGGATTAAAGACGTTCTATGGTCGTGTCCAGCTCTTCTACAGTAAATGTAGAATCTCCTCCATGCTCTTTACTGTGTTGGGAGACACAGCAAACCCTCTGGCAACAGCACGTATTGATGAGCCATCCTGGCCTACCTGTGCAACCTCTCGGGTCCAGGTACCACACCCCAGTACCAGTAGTGACACTGACCCTAACCAAATGCAAAAGGTCAGAAAAGATGAGGAAAAAAAATGTCAGTGACCTCCGCCTGTGGAAACCATTCCTGTTTTGGATGTCGTCTCAGTTCCTCTAGTCCACCTGGTGTTAATTTAATTTACACCAAAGCAGCTGAAACTGATTAACAACCCCCTCTGCTACTTATCTAGATCAAGAGCCGTAGGTTGTAATTCCCCAGATTAAAATACACTTAAAACATGTTTATATGTAAAATCTAAAATGTATAAGAACTTCACTATCTGAAATAAGTATGTTTGTCAATGTCAGACATGGTCGCTTGTACGTTTGGACGCCACCCAGGGTGATATTTTTAGATCAGAGCACTTGTCACTAACTCAGATTAGTGTGAGACGTCACACAGCTGCTCACTTCTCATGTGCCTGTGCGTCACACTTAATAATAATAATATAGAGAAGCCACCCGTTAATCCAAGTGTGAGTTATTGTCTTAGACCAATCACACGATGAGCAAAACTTGTGCAACCTTGATGTCACGTGGGGGGAACAAACATAAAATATGCAAGTCGTCTGCCAATTATAAAGTTATAAAAAACGCCTTTAATTTCAACATGAATTCAACTGACAACCAAATAATGGATCACAGCAGGTTTAATATAAATATCACTTTCTGCATCAGGTGATACTGTAGGTACAAGACCAACTCACAGAATATCTGCTGGAGTTCAGTTACAATCAACAAGAAATGTAAAGGAGTAATCTGCTCAGGAGTACTCAGATTTTGCAAACATTAGTGCAAACCTTTTAATAAATCAATACAAATAAAATACAAAAACTCTGCTGAATACCGAGCTGACACATGCAACTCTTACACCACCTGCTGGTATTTTTACAACATAACACATTCTTGGAGTATTTACAAGGAACCAACACACACAGCTGTAGTACATGTTGTGCACTTCAATATGAAACAGTTTTAAATGTGACACCATGTTTGTCAAAACACAGTGGAAACTGAAAGACTATACCATCCCCTGAGGCTGCACCTTTCCTGCGATCTTGTTGGAACAGTCCAGCAGAGCATCGTGGATGCCTTTGGCACACGAGATCTGAGATTTAATCATGCCGAGGTACTGAGCGTAAGACATGGACTCAGTCTGCACCGTGTCTGGTTTGGTGGCTGTTGGGACCAGATTGGGTGAATGTTTGGCACTGTCGATGCTCTGAGAGAGACACTCGTGGGCCAGCCGCTGTGCACAAACAACACAAAAATACACATAGGAACAAGCAATACAGAAAAAGTAACCACATCACATATGATGGATACATTCGTTGTGGAGTTGAACAAAGTTCCTCAGTGATCTGAATTATTGTGCCTATTAGAAGAACTTTGGCAATCGAATATTAACACGGTGGACAAGCAGTTCCACCTTCGGTCTGGTGTGACGACCCCGAGTGAAACAAGGGAAGAGAAGCTGAAGGGACAATTATAATACTGGAGTGACTTCCATCACTGTTAAAGTTCACATAAAAGTCGTGTGATTGTCTCCTAAAATAGCTGTTCCTCTGCTTCCCAACCTGGGGGTCCAAGCCCCATTTATCGGATCTGAGGTTTTTAAAATTACATATGTACATCTTAAATAAAGTCACTTAATGGACAATAATAATAAAAACGTTTTCGCTGAAGCAAAGAAAACAGAAGCTTTTTATATATATATATATATATATATATATATATATATATATATATAAATAAAGCAGTTTAAAATTTAAAGAGTCATTTTTGAGGGAATTGAGGCTTTTTAAAGCATCTTTTCTAAGGACACAGGCAGATAGTGTGAGCGGGACTTGAACCCAGGTCTACATATTGGGAGACTTGATGCTTATCCGAGCTACCTGCTCTTCAAGGCGCCATGGTTATTCCATCCGACTTTCTTCCAAACTTTAATGCACTTGAGAAAGAGAAATGTTCTAAACACTGCAGGAGGGACAACAGGACTGGTGATTTTTAACTTTTTCATGGACTGCCAGCCAATATTATCGGCCGATATAAGCCCTTTTCAAAGTACTCACTACCGGCCGAAATTTTGCCGATACAATGCCGATAATTTCTCATAAACAGAACAGTTACTGAAATAATGTTTGTGTTGGCAATGTAAAATGTCCTTGCACCGTTTGTCCAGTAGATGGAGCTCTGACTCCATTCAACCGAGAGCTGCTTAAATGTGTTCATCAGCGGCCCCCGTAGTTCGCAGTCACACTGCACTGATCGGCTGACAAAAGCATACAAGTAAGTTTATAAGGATGATGTTTGGAATAACTTTGTGATTACATCCTCCCCACATTTCTCCCGTTTCAGTTCAACGGTTTGATTAACTCAGTTTATGTAGTAATGTGTCAAATGTGCTTCATTGCATCGGTCATGCTTTCTATTAAGCCCACGTTGTGTAGACCTTATTTCTAGCATGAAAATCTTTCATTTACTGCTAAGAGGTTGAAACATTCAGATTCACTGGTCGTCCGGAAGGGTTCTGTGAATTACTGCCGTTCGCCATTAACCCTCTCGTATATGATGGCTGGGACCAAGCTTTACTAAATTGTAAATAACTTTTTAATGATGAGATAGAAACTTACTTTTTTTTGCTGAAAAGTTAACTCCGTGGAGTTTCCTAAATCCAATCATAGGGCAGATTTACCTCACGTGATATGGTAAAGATCGTTTTCAGGAGCGATATATTACTAGTTGGCCCGTTTGAATAGCCCCTAACTACTCCAATTGCATTTCTTGAACTTGAAAATTCTTCTGTTATAAAGTTAATCAATATGAGGACAAAGCTTCAGGTTTTAGCTCATACCTTTTTTGTTAAGGGTCCAAAAAAGAACATTTTATTCATAAAAAACAAAACAAAAAAACAATTGGCTAATCTATCGGCAGATCAGCCGATTTATCGATTATCGACATTTTTTTTTCATCCAAATATCGTTATTGGCATCGGCCTAAAAAAAATCCATATCAGTCAGGCTCTAATATATATATATATATTTCAACTTAGTGATGACAATCTGCTCCTTTTTCCAACTTGATGCTACTCCAACTAAAAACAAACAACCAGAAAACAGTCTGAGATATCTGGATTTATTTTTGTTTTTAATCCCTCAAATGATGTGTTGAGAGTTGCCAGTTTGTTTGTGCATAAACTTTACCAAACACAGCTCCAGCTGGTCACACAGGGCGTAAAACTCCTCCAGACTTTTGTCAAAACGCTGCACAGTGGTATCGCTGCTTTTACTGAATCAAACAAAAGGAACAAACAGTTTTTCTTTGAGCTAACGAAAAGCAGAAACAAAAGCCAGCAAATACACTTACATGCCGTTGTCTATTCCTGAGTTATGGGCAAAATTCAGGGACGCAATCTTCATTACATTCTGCACAGATAAACATTATTCAGCTGTTGAACAGTATGTTTCCTCACATGTACTGTATCTCAACTATAGTTAATCCAAGCAGTGGGATTCAAGTTAAAATTCTGTGTGCGTGTTCATGTCAAACTTTTATTTCGCTGCTAATAGCAGCGAGCTAAGTAGCTACTAGTTAGCGAAGAATCGAATCCTGACGGCGGTTTATTACCTGCAGACTCTCCTTCAGCTGCGGAATCAGCATTTTAAACTTGTGCACTGGATCAAAGTCCTGCTGCTGACTTAGCTGTTGTTGTATCGAGGCAGTTTGCTGTAATCCAGGTTGCGGCATCGAACCGACAACCTGCTGTTGCGGAGGCGGCTGCGGCTGCTGCTGAGCGGCCATGTTTATGTTTATGGCCGTACGGCGCGCTACTGAGGACAAAAATCACAGTTGTTCATGTGCACAACTGCCACCTTGAGGCAGCATATGGTATCACCAAAAACCAAAGCCAAAAGTAAGACGTTAAATACGACAAAGGAAGCTAAATTAATATTGTTCGTCTGTATCCAACAAAGCAGTGAAATTCATGAAGTTAAACTCTGAGATATGCTAAAGACAAAAAAAGAACAACAGCAAAATATTATGAACAAGGCGTTGTAGAGGTTGTTTAAATGAAACTGTAAAACTAGTGCAGGATTTAGTGCCATCTAGCGGTGAGGTTGCAGATTACAACCAATAGACGTCCTTGCAGGGCCTTCGATTCATCGTATTTTTTATTCAGGTTGCGCTATGAAATGCGGAGTGTGCATGTCCCTTTTGGGTCACCATCTCCTTCATTTAAAGGAGCTTTGAATTTCTTTTAACAATATGGTTAAAGATGCGAGGGCTCCCTATTTTTCTAAATTAACTCATGCAATGAAAATTGAACCAGTTCTTGCCTATAGGCAAGAACTGGACTTGGACTTGATGGACTTCAGTAAAAATATCATAAAAATATCTGATAAATTGTGGGCTCCAGGCTGTTCACAAACAAACAAACAAACAATCAAACAAACAAACAGGGGTGATAACATAACCTCCTCCAACTTCATTGACGGAAGTAATAAAATAGGCAACATCTTTTCCTGGGGGAATTCCGTTTTAAATTTAATTTTCAGTGCAACAGTAAACAATATGATCAGGTTGTTCAAGGTCAACCATTATTAAAACAGGCTGCGTTGAGTTCGTAACACTCAAACAAACAAACACTGTGAAACGGCAAAGTTTTGAACTGGACCAACAGATCAGTATCAGGACAGACAGACAGCCAGACCGACACACACACACACACACACACACACACACACACACACACACACACACACACACACACACACACACACACACACACACACACACACACACACACACACACACACACACACACACACACACACACACACACACACACACACACACACACACACACACACACACACAAACGTATCAGATAGTTCCATTTAAAAAAAGACATTAGTAAACCTTTTTCTTGACAAAAACAAATCAGGCTGCAGGAAACTGTGGCTGCTCACTTTATTCAACAATAACACATGCAAGATTTCTGCACAGTAACAAAGTGCACAACTATCAGATGAAACTACATTTTATATTATAGCAAGTAATTTCTGTAACCACAGCAAAGAAGATTGGCTTGTTATGGAAGATTTTCAGACTCATTACTAATTTGCTTTGCAAATAACTGAATATTATAACAGAAAATTATTAAATAATGGAAAATTACACTGGTCAACACGATTTTTCTAGCAGAATTTTTCAATGGATGTTGTGTAATTTTGGGGTGCTGAACCTGAATCTGGTGTTATTTTTTGGCAATCACATCATGTTTTTGAGATATGAAAACATATTTTTTTTATCAAGCATTGAAGCAAAGCTGCAGTCTCGTACACTTCTTCGGTGCCATAAACTTTATTACGGCTCTTGTTAACATTTTGTGAACCTGGTTTTAAAACTATGCTCTTGAAGCTGCTTTTGTACATGAACAGTGGCATCAAACTCATGAGTGAATGAGCAACTTTTGCGTAATGCATCAATACGGAATATGCAGATAAAAAAAAAAAACGTGACGTGATGGAGGAAATCTGAGCTCAGATTTGGATTCAGGACTCCAAAATTAGCCTAATTCAGTTATCAAAGTCCATACAAAATTTTTTTTGGACCAGTGTAATCACTAGTAGGAGCATTTTTTTAATGGGATTGGAACACACTACAGGAACAGTTTTCCTTCATGGACAAAAAGCGCACGTTTGGAGGCAGCAACACCGGGTTAGAGAACAGAATCACATTTTATAATGACTGTGTCATGACAGAAATCCAGTTTTTGAAATATTAGCTGAAATGTAAACAGGCAGAACTAAGACTGCATTAATTCAAGGCTGACCGTCTGAGATCTCCACAGGAGTCGGATTCAACAGACCTGCATGGTTTTTTTAATAGTTACCAGCAAAAGACGCTGTGGAAATGGTGACGCAACTGTTGGGTGACAAAAACTTTCAGCAATCGATTAATTTTTCTTTAAAATACTACTTGGTGATGGACTCGTGCTTGATCAGTAGGCAAAATTATTGTCATCTCCAGTCTTTTCCTGCTTGTGTGATAACTCTGTCACAATGATGATTATGTGGGAGATCTCGGCTAATCGCCGCCCGATGTTGACTGTGGATACAACGGCTCCTTCGCCACTTCAAAATCTGATAAACGTTAAGTGTATCCAGACCCTCTTTTGAGAGGGTGGAGTTAGAAAGTATTTTGTACCGCTAACAGACGATCACTCAGTGGGTGGCGACTTGGTTCGTTGTTAGTTTGAGTGCATTTTTTGTAACTCAACCATTATTCGTCATTTCCTAAAGCTATTTAAAAAACAAACAAACAAAACAATCATGACAGTGGAGTGCCACCAGACATTCTGCATCCACCCCAATCGATCCCTTCTTTCTCCTGAAACCTTCTATCTGTGAGGGGGAGGAGCTTCATCGCTGGAGTTCACGTGCTTTCCGGCGGCACCTGCGCTGTTGACTGCTCTGTTGCTTTTTTTGTGGGGTCCAGGCTGGTCCCTTCGTACAACAACTTATTCTTGATGGCATACTGGGTTTGCTTTTTCTCCACAAGTAGTTGAAATGTCTTGAAGTGACAATAAACCCTACAAGAACAGAGAATGTGTCACCTGATGGTGTCCATAATGAATACATGCCCACTGCAACTGGGTGAATATTTAAGGGCCCTGTCCCACTGGCGTTTAGGAAGATTTGCGTATGGATTGCGCACAAAATTGGCCCATATTCGCCAAACATCCGCAATATCCGTGTAACATGCCTGTATGAGTCGGCCGTCATCCGAGCACCCCCGTGATCATCCGCAGAGGCACGCGTGTCCGCAGCCAGGATTTTTGAGCTGTTCAAAAATCTGGATGCGGATAATATCCGCCTTACATACTCTATATATACTCAATTCATACGCAATACATACTCACTCTATGCGCTGTATATCTGCCGTTAACCGCTGATATCCGCAACTGACGGGGATTTGCGGCTTGGCAGCGGACCGGGACAGTGTGTAAAACAGATATATATCGTGCCTATCATGTCCACATCACAAACTAAAATATGTTGTAGTGAATGCATACAAATTGGCCACGAATAAAGAGCTGTTATTACATCTGCTTTGCGGACAATCTGTGAATGCATAACAAACACGTCACGTAAACCCAAAGTGTGGCAGAAAGCGACATACCTGCCAGTCAGTGCCGGTCCGGCTGTGTAGATCCACAAAGACGTAGCTGCTGCAATCCAGGACTTTTATTTAACACCAACAAAAGGAAGAGTTGCTGTTTAGCCACAACTCACTCAAAAAAACAAAACAAAAAAAAAAAACACTGTCTCACACCCCGAGCGGCTTCCCCCCTCCCGCTCCCCAAACTCATGAACAGTTAACCCTCGCATGACAACATGAACATCAACTCTGTGATCAACTTGTCCAAGTCCAGCAATTGCTCCAGAGGCTGTATTGTTGGTGTGAATAGTGATGCCGACGGCCTGAGTGAGCTTATTTTATGACCGCAATGCAGATGCGGTGCACGCGCAACACGTGCGTGATGCATTCATAATACACCCGTAATACTGCTGTCATAATCGCAATGCGTTGGATCCGTTTCCTCACTACATATGTTATATAACCGTGATTGTTCATCATATATTCGCTATATATTATTAATATATCTGTAATTCATACTGGGACATTTGTCATTTTTGGCCTTTTTTGTTGCGGACAACAACGAACGCCCGCGATATGTATACTCAATTCATGCGCAATTAATCCTCTCCCCAGTGGGACAGGGCCCTAAAGGATTTTTTTCTTGATTCTTCATGAAGTGTTTGTATGACGGAGGCCAGCAGAAGGCAAGGGCCCGGGTTTTAGCTGACTGGACTGAGCATCCTCCTGTCATGCCGGAGATAGTGCGTTCGCGTCCCGAGGGGAGCGAGTGGGAGGAGTTACAATATAAACACAATGCAGATGAGAGAGAGTACTAGCTGCTATATCTGCAACATAAATGTGAGAGAAGTCAGAGTGTGAAACCTACCAGGAACTCAGTGTGGTGACCAGAAAGCCGGCGTATCCTACGTCAAAAGATCTCCTCACCCGACCTGCAGACGAGTGGACAAATGACTCAAAAGTCAAATCTTGACTGAAGCGGAGAAAATCCAAAATATGTTGGCGCATGTTAAAAAGATTTCGATTTGATGTTTGTACAGGATAACAGACAAATTTCAATTTTCATCAACAAAAATCTGACAGATATGATGCGTAAGCAGCAGAAAGACCCATTTATTTTTTACTAGCACTTAAAAATTTTGATTACCACATTTTTTGGAGTATAAAGTGCAGCTGTCAAAAACTGCCTCTTGGGGGGGGCATTGATAAGGTGAATCAGAGTTTAAGTCGTACCTTTTATTCTGTATTATTAGCTGTTTAAATTGGGATAAAAATGTGGCACACACTCCAGAATACAGTAGTTTTAGGATTAGCTTATTTATTCAGTGCATAAAATGTCATAAAGTAGTTAAAACAAGATTTAATCAACAATGGTTTAAAAAAGAAAAAGGGAAAATCTCATTTAAAAAGGTGCAATAAATGATTTTTAAAGTAGGCGTCACACTTGCACCGTGTTTCAGGATGTAAACACAGCTTCCTTCCTTCTCCACATGGAGCCCCCCCCCAAAAAAAAAAAAAAAAAAAAAAGCATTTGGAGCCTTTGAACAGGTCTAACAGCTCTCTCAGTGGGTCACATGTACAGTGAGGAAAATAAGTATTTGAACACCCTGTGAGTTTGCAAGTTCTCATGGAGGGGTCTGAAATTTTCATCTTAGGTGCATGTCCACTGTGAGAGACATGATCTAAAAAAATATGTTGAAATCACAATGTATGATTTTTAAAAATAATTTATTTGTATGTTACTGCTGCAAATAAGTATTTGAACACCTGTGAAAATCAATGTTAATATTTGGTACAGTAGCCTTTGTTTGCAGTTACAGAGGTCAAACGTTTCCTGTAGTTTTTCCACCAGGTTTGCACACACTGCAGCAGGGATTTTGGTCCACTCCTCCATACAGATCTTCTCCAAATCTTTCAGGTTTGGAGTTTCAGCTCCCTCCAAAGATTTTATATTGAGTTCAGGTCTGGAGACTGGCCAGGCCACTCCAGGACCTTGAAATGCTTCTTACGGAGCCGCTCCTTAGTTGCCCTGGCTGTGTGTTTCGGGTCATTGTCATGCTGGAAGACCCAGCCATGACCCATCTTCAATGCTCTTACTGAGGGAAGGAGGTTGTTTGCCAGAATCTCACAATACATGACCCCATCCATCCTCCCTTCAATACGGTGCAGTCGTCCTGTCCCCTCTGCAGAAGAGCACCCCCAGAGTATGATGTTTCCACCCCCATGCTTCACAGTTGGGATGGTTTTCTTGGGGTTGTTCTCATCCTCTAAACATGGTAAGTGGAGTTGATTCCAAAAAGCTCTATTTTGGTCTCCTGTGACCACATGACCTTCTCTGGATCATCCAGATGGTCACTGATGAACGTCAAATGGGCCTGGACATGTGCTGGCTTGAGCAGGGGGACCTTGCTGCCCTGCAGGATTTTAAATCATGACAGCATCATGTGTTACAAATGTAATCTTTGTGACTGTGGTCCCAGCTCTCTTCAGGTCATAGACCAGGTCCTCCTGTGTAGTTCTGAGCTTTCTCAGAATCATCCTTATCCCACAAAGTGAGATCTTGCATGGAATCCCAGACCGAGGGAGACTGACAGTTATCTTGTGTTTCTTCCACTTTCTAATAAATAATCACAACAGTTGTTGTCTTCTACCAAGCTGCTTGCCTGTTGTCCTGTAGTCCATCCCGGCCTTATGCAGGTCTACAGTTTTGTCCCTGGTGTCCTTAGACAGCTCTTTGGTCTTGGCTATGGTTGACAGGTTGGAGTGTGATTGACTGAGTGTGTGAACAGGTGTCTTTTATACAGGTAACAAGTTCAAACAGCTGCAATTAATACAGGTAAAGAGTGCAGAATAAGAGGGCTTCTTAAAGAAAAAATTAACAGGTCTGTGTGAGCCAGAATTCTTGATGGTTGGTAGGTGTTCAAATACTTATTTGCAGCAATAACATACAAATAAATTATTAAAAAAAAATCATACATTGTGATTTCCGGATTTTTTTAATTTAGATTATGTCTCTCACAGTGGACATGCACCTAAGATGAAAATTTCAGACCCCTCCATGATTTCTAAGTGGGAGAACTTGCAAAATCACAGGGTGTTCAAATACTTATTTTCCTCACTGTATGTGGCATGTAGTCTGTCCATTTTCTTTGTCATTTTTAGCTTCTAAATGTCATTTGCTGATGCATTTCTGGAAAGCTGCTGTCGTCTGCAATCTTGGGAAAACAAAAAAATTAAATCCATCAGCCATATGCTGAGTGTTTTTTCAATTTATTTTCATTTATATAGCGCCAAATCATAACACAGTTGCCTCAAGGCACTTCACACAAGTAAGGTCTAACCTTACCAACCCCCAGAGCAACAGTGGTAAGGAAACACTCCCTCTGAGGAAGAAACCTCAAGCAGACCAGACTCAAAGGGGTGACCCTCTGCTTGGGCCATGCTACGGACATAAATTACAGAACAATTCACAAAACGAATATACAGGAGATGCTGTTGGTGCACAGGACAGGAGGGTCTCCAGCACAAATACAACTCCCATCTCTGGATGGAGCTGCACCTTAAACAGAGAAAAAAAAAAAAAAACAGAATCAGGCATCAGAAAGACAAGAAATACTGTATAATTTGCCAGGATTAAACAACAAGAAAACAGAAGAAATACTAAGGCGATCACTGACCACTAGCCCTAAGTTTCACTAAAAGACCCAGAATTTAGGTAAAGTTGAGGCAGCAGCATGCTCCGTTTCCTAATAAAATTAATTAAAAGAGTAAAAAGTGTAAAACAAAACCATACCAGTATGCTAACCATACAAAAGGGAAAATAAGTGCGTCTTAATTCTGGACTTGAAAGTCTCCACAGAATCTGACTGTTTAATTGATGCAGGGAGATCATTCCACAGAACAGGGGTTTATAAGGAAATACCCGCCACAGAGTGGTGGGTGTTTTCTCCTTATAAATGGAGAAAAGAAAAGGAACAGAAAAAGCTCAGAGCACAGAGGAAGTGCTGGTTCATTCTCTACACAGGACATGATTAAGCCATTACATCAAAAATAAGTTTTATGGCTGCTGGGGAAGTGACCTGTAAAGGACTGGCATTCCACCCTGGTGGAGTCATAGACTCTCAATGTCTTTATGTTATGGAATTCAGGGAGAAGATCCAGCCCGATGGGGCTCAGGGACATTAACCATGACACCCACCCACAACTTTATTCAAAGCATGTAAAACTCACTGGTGAATAAAAAGTGCAGCAGTCCAAAAACAACCGAGCCTCCAGCTCCATGCAGAACGGCATTTCTGACACAGGGAAATTTACGGATATCCAGAGCCTCCGGCAGCCGGAACGCCTGAAGAAGGATGCACAGGGATGAACACACACACACAAACACACACACAAAGTCAGCTGGATAACTCACGGTGATGGTCTGCTTCAATGCAGTAAAGTTATTTGGACTCATTATTCTACAGCCATAATGTTAATGTTCAAAATATTCACAGCAGCCGTTAGCCTACAGAACGTGAAGAAAGTGGAGCTCCACTTTAGACCCAAAACATCTGAGCTCCATTAACTTTAACAATTTTTCTGTGTGGTGTACGAATGTGAATTATTCCAGTATGAGACCACAACCATATATGAATTCTGTTACTGTGAAAGACAAAAGGAAGTGTGCAAAGCTGTGGTCCTGAAGCATAACTACCATCCACATTTCTAAAGTCTTCATGCATTTCAGAAAAATTAAAACATCACCTCAACTCATTTATAATAAACGAATTTGCAAGGTTGCTCGGTATTGGATACGTCAGGTTGACAGCCTTGTTCTAACACCTGAAGGGGCACTGCCCATCCAGAAATGGCAGTCAATTTTCAGAGTGTGACAAATTCTGAGTTTGACTCCATTCACATCTTGTATAAAACACAAATATTAAATATTGATTTATTTAGAAATTCCACATAAGGTGTACAATAAAATACAATATGTTAAAACATGCAGACATTATTACATAATGGAATTTAAAGGATAACACAAAAAGGTCAAAAGACTTATTCCCATTGTGGTTCTTTACATAAAACAAATACAAAATATGCACAAAAATGGATACAATCTAGATATATAATAAACAGTAAAAGAAAAAAAAATATTACAAAAAGAAAAAAACAACAAAAAAAAAACACTGACTAGAACAAAGAAAGCAGTTAAGACAAATTTGTATGTGTGTTAATGACTGGAGTTTCGCACCAAAACATTCCGATCATGAATTAAACACAATCGCGGACCTATGAAAAGTGTGTTTCCCAACTTAAAAGTCTCATTATGTCAATGTATTTTTTTTAATATCTAAAGTGTGGATTGAGCTCGGAAACAATACGGCTTCACGTCGCTAGATGTCGCCACTCTGAGTCAAACCCACAGATGTGGTCAACCCTCCCAAACCACCCTGAATGTCAAACCTTGGATAACCTTAAACATCGAAATGTAAATAGTAATTGCACAATGTCTGAAGACTCAAGAAAACATCGTCCTGCGATCTGTGTGGAATAACGTAATTCGTATGTTTAAGTGAAACAAGGACAAATTATTTGACCGTCTGAAAAGGAGCAAAATAGTTTCTACTTAAAAAAATGATTAAAACATACCTTGCTCTTGCTGTCA
Organism: Thalassophryne amazonica; assembly: GCF_902500255.1. NCBI lineage: Eukaryota > Metazoa > Chordata > Actinopteri > Batrachoidiformes > Batrachoididae > Thalassophryne > Thalassophryne amazonica. The sequence goes on from NC_047106.1 coordinate 30,459,419, forward strand.
TCCTCTTCTCTGGACATTTTACAGCCGCGTTTATCTATTGATTCTTTATTTGAATCACTTTTCAAACCGCAGCTGACATCACGCATGCGCAGTACGTTCAAACCGAGTCCGTCTGCTATAAAAAGCCGACAGAAAATTGTATCCAGACTTCGTTCCCAGAGACTAAACTTTCTGGAATTATTTTCATTTTGGGGGGTCATCAGAATCAAATTTGCCAACAAAAATTATTCTTAAGAACACAATTAATTATTAAGTCACCGTGCATGACCTAACTGGTTCCCGCCTCTTCAGTGCACGCGGAAAAGGGGGCAGGTACATTTTTTCCCCAAAACTTTATTTCAATAAATACATGAACACACACTAAACAAACAAAAGACAAGGCCAAATTCACAGTACTTTATAAATGGAGATAGAAGAGAAACATAAAATAAATTGTACAACAAAAATTATTTAACATTAATTCTCTTTAAAAAGTTCCTTATCCGTGTAAATTGGGACTCCTTTTCAATACTCTATGAATATGGAATTTACCAAACAATATTAAAAAGTTGATACTGTATTCAATGTTTTTCTCTTGCTGAAAAAATATGTAATAACAGATTTACAATCAATTATAACAGGTTGTCTGATTTTACACAAAATATTTTTTGTTCTAATTTCGTTCAAAATTAAAGAGTGAATGCAACAATAGCACGTGTATAAAAGTTTCAGATTCATCATTACAGAAGTTAGATATATTTTCAATATGTAAAAATTTTGAAAGATACATATTTGTGTAAAAACATGACGTGAAGGAGACAGGCCCAGCAGGCACACAGCAACAAAATCACTTCACATCCGGGTAAATGTCTGCCTGGAAGTGGCCTTACACGGGCAGTTGGAATATTTATTTATTTATTTTTGCTGTTCTGCTTTAATTTTGTGTAACAGTGAATAAACACTCACCACTTGGGTTCAAAACTATTTATGAAGAGCATTTTCTGCAGGGAAAATAAAAGCACAATCATAAAGAAGGAGGCGGGAAACCAGCCTGTCTAGTAGAGGTGGACGATACCGGGAATTTTGGTATTGATCCGATACCAAGTAAATACAGGCACAGTATCGCCGATATCAATACAGATACTTTTCATATTTAAGCTTCATAGATCCAAAGGATCCAAAAGACCTAGGATAGAATTTCGCCAAACATTGTAAGTGACAACAAAATACTTTATCACAATCAACATTTTTGTTTAAAAAAATATCACTCAACACAACTTAAAACAAAATCTCCTGAGGTTGAGGGCTGACTCGAGGAGAGCGCTGAGTGGGCAGGCCAGGCTGAGCCTACCTGCATGGCTGTTGGCTGGCACCACTGAGCCACGTGACAGTGCAACAACAAAAGACCGGGGGGGGGGGGGGGGTGTGTGCGCTGCTCCGTGTTGTGTGACACAGCGCAGCACTGCTCTTACAGAGAGTAGATTTTGATGAATCTGCATGCACAGCAGTCAGTGCGTGCGGGAGAGAAAAAAGCTTGAGTATCCATCTTTTTACACGAGGATCATTCAATATCAATACCAGCGTTGGTATCGATATTAGGATCGATCCGCCGACCTCTACTGTCTCACACTGGTACCACAGTCTCTTATACAAAAACCTTTGCCTTAGCTGGAGGAGTGGAACCAACTTACAGCCTGTCTGGTGTTTGTGTAAACCACTGAGAAGCGCTCAGTGCAAAGCACTCTCCAGCCAATGAAGTGGAGGAACTAGCTGCTGGTTGTCTGCCTCATTATCCGCATGAGCGGCGGAGGCAGTTACAGCTAACAGGCTAACCTCAGTTCAGGTGTTTAAAATACATTTTTGAAAACTGAGCATTAGTTCTTACAACAGTTTATTTTGGTGTGGGCATTAAGAATTATGGTCCACTTATTTTCCACTAAAATTGCTGATGGCATTAGCGTACAACATTAAATAAGACAAAAATTTCACTCAACACAAGTATTGCAGCACAGATGTCTTAGATTATCCATCAGGAGAAGTAACCACATGAGCCATATTATTACAGATACCGGTATTTGCCATCAAATACTAACTATAACGCAATGCTAAAATACCCTCAGCCATATGAGCATAAAAATAGTAAATGGAATGTGACCTTTTAACCCCTTAATATAGGTCAAGGTTAGCCATCTTTGAACTTGTCCAAAGTCTGTCAAGAATGCCCCCTGTGAATCTGAATTCCCTGGCAGTAATAGGACAGGACTTGTGCTGAGCACAGACAAACAGACAGATAGAAGAATGGACGGACGCAGTCTTCGCAATACCCAATGGCCACATCTTGGCCTCGGTAAAAACGACACAGCTCACAACAGCTAGCAGCCTCTGTGCAAGTGACGTTCTGAGTCTGAACTATTGGCGCAGGAAGGTGTCACTCAAACTGGTTACACCTTTAATGTGTAAATGTTATGAATGAAAAATCAGAGAAAAAACTCATTCCTGTACAGTTCTTATGGAGAGAAAAACTGTCTATGGGGCGTCTGTGTTGGGCCATCACAGAACAGAAACGTGAATTGTGGTCAGACAAATCACTATTCCAAATCATTTTTGGCAGAAATGGATGGTGTGTGTTCTGGACCAAAGATGAAAAGCACCATCCATATAGCAAAAGCCAGGGTCTGTCATAGTATGGAGGTTGTCAGTGACTTTGGCAAAAACAATTTACATTTCTGTGATGGCAGCATCAATGCAGAAAAGTACCTTGAAATTTCAGAATAAAATTTGCTACCTTTAAGAGGACATCTTTCCACAAACATCCATGTGTTTTTCAACAATACAAAACCACATTCTGCACACATTACAAAGGAATGGCCGTGGAAGAGGAGGGTACGGATACTGGACTGGCCTGCCTGCAGTCTTGACCTGATCCCAACAGAGTATGCGTGGAGAACATTGAAATGGAAAAATGCAACAAATACAATTCTGTACTGTTGCACATTTTAAGACATGTTTGCAGGAAGAATGGAGAAAAAAAAACACCCAAAATGCTTCATCACTGGGTATCATCAATGCCAAAACATCTTTCAAGTGTTTTGAGAAGGCATGGCAACATTACAAAGTAGTAAATGCTTTAGGGTCCCAACCACACAAAATGGGCAATATCTTTGGTTGACATTGTCTGTAAATGAGAGGAAAAAACAACACTTTATTTCTCAGCTTGTGTAAGTTGTCTCAGAGAGATGTTCATTTTAATTCACATCACAAACACACAATGCAGTTCCACTGGACAACACAATCACAGCTATTTATTTACTGAGCTAATTACAAAATAACAAATGTGTCAAACACTAGCATATGCTAAAACAGTCCATAAGCAAAAAGATCAAACACGCTCCATCTGAAAATGATGAATCAGGATCTGGATCATTGTCAACATTTTTTATTTTTGGGCTTTCTTGCTTTTGAAGTATTCTCGATAAACAGAAGCACTTTATCGTCTCTATAGTCCAGGTAATGAACACATCAATCAAAACAGAAATTATCTGAAGATCTCGTGATAAGGTTAAACAAAGTATTTATTCAGAGAATGAGATATAAATTAAGAAGGCTGTGGTGTTCTGAAGCCCGACGTATTGACAACAATGGGGATTAACAGACTAAATTCCAGACTGAAACCATCCAGATGTGGGAAAAGAAGGATCTCCAATGTGTCTGTGATCTTTCAGGTCACAGGACTTCCCATCAGCCTCTCCTGACGCAGGGAGAAGAGTCTGTTCAGCCAAAGCTCCTCTGCCTTCTCCTTGTCCATGAACAACTGTGGAGCAATGTAAAGGACAGGTTAGGAACGAGACAAAGGACAGGAACCACAGGAAACCCATAGCAGGATTCTCTGCCTGAAGCTGACAAGAAGCGACACATTGATATATTTTTGCCAGAAGAAGCATCTGTCAGTTCCTATAAAAACAGATGATGAGTGTCTGTGACACGCTATCCTGTCAGTGTGACATGTTTCTCTGAATGGAAAGTGTGTCTAAACATTTGACTGGGACTGTATAACCAAACCTCTCAAAGCGATCGGTTTTTCAGTTATGGTTCAACGTGTTGTCTTAACAGAGAGAATGGTGATTAGGTGTTTCTTCACCAACAAGAACAGATAATTTAATCAAGTTAAACTAGTTGTTCACACACTACAGTACACAGTGAGGGTTTCCTTAGCAGACGTCTGAGTTGTACTGGTGTGCGGCCTCAGTTTTATGAAAGGGAATTTTGTTTCAATAGTTTTGCATCCAAAAACAAACAACTCAGGTTCACCACAGTAGGTCTAGTATGGATCCATATCTTGATCTGGAACAAGTTTTATGCTGGAAGCACTTTCTGGCACAACTCCAACATAACGTGCATGTTTTTTTTTTGTTATTTTTGTTTTTAAATGATGGCTGGAGGAAACAGACACGCACAATGTGAGAACGCAAACGATTCACAGAAAGGTGCTGGGCATTAGTGGACTTGAACGTAGAAGTGCTAATCACTGTGCCACTGTGTGTTTTTGCAACAAGTAATTCAGAAATTCCGATCCAGTCTGTAACAATCAAACGCAGTGCAATATGATCCGAATTAATCATTTCTGAAAACATAACAAACTGGATTTATGCCGCGTTTACAAGTATAAAGTTGGAAAGGTGGTGGCGTGGCAAGCTCAGAAAACACTGCCAAAGAAACGTACCACATTGTCCTTTGGGCAGCACCTTGCATGGATGCGCCTACCATTTGCATGTGTGTGAAACAATTTGAATAATTTAATTTGTAAGTCAGTTTGGATAAAACGGATTAAATGTGCATGTAGTGCTACGAGCATCATCTGATGTTCGAAACACTTCTGCTGTGAAAAGTCACCTCTAACAGCACCGACAAGAGTCGACAAAAGGTTAATGACTTTCCAAAAATATTTCACAATGCGAGGTGGAGAAACAACACCAGGGAATATGGCAGATTAGTGTGACTGTAAATCTCAACATGGCAAATAAGGAAGACCGAGCTGTTTCAGCAGTGCACAGCTTCAATAAACAGGAGCTGTGGAACACTAAAAACCTCGCTGGTTTTTCTTCTTTACTTACAAATTCACCTGAAGAAAATAATGATCTGACTTTGAGCATACAAGTGCATGCAGCAGTGCATTAGCCTGGCAATGGAAAAGGTGGACACGTGACTGGTATTCATCACAATACATCACTGGCAGCGATATATTGATTGTAAGATGGCTATGAAACTGCTGCTGCAAGTGTCTGATGGATGAAGGCATCTGTTTATTACAGAGTAACATAATGACTATTGAGCCTAAGAAGCAAGGCGGTGAAATTGGAAGATCATTTCTGTCGTGGTGGCGTGTACGTGTGTGTGCCGGCCATGTGTACATACTGTACATCTATGTGATGATATGGTTCTATTACTATGCAGATTGTAGGGTGACGGCAGTAATGCCAATCTTTCACTCCTAACCTATGCTGCTTACAGCTGCAGTGCATGTTATCTACGTGTTACATTCAGCATCAGTGAGTTCTCGTCTGTCGGGCCTGCGCTGGTGTCACCCTGCTAATGAGGCTGTGTGTGGGGGGTGACAGTATCGGGCTGGGCTAATGGGACTCATCTGTTCTAATTGGAAGTGGAGCTGGATTTGGGGCCCGCCTGGGGCATATTGCCACCATACATCAGCCTGTCTGAGGGGTGTGTGCGCGTATGAATGAATGTGTATGAGTGTGTGTGTGGTGGTGGTGGTGGGGTGATCTGCATACATCAGGGCATAACTTAGTTTCCCCGAATGGAGATAGATGACTGGAAAGACCTAGGAAGCGTTATTGGAGTTTAAAGTTTTCCTTCTCGTTTTTCATCATTGGTTTACGGGCAGAGGAGGAGGCGATGTTCGTAAGCCTATAATCTACTATATTGCAGCGTCTTCCAATACTATGCAATGCACAGTGTCAGTATGACGCATTGTGCTAGCATGGCTTACAGGGGTTAATAACACAAATTTTGGTTAATATAACCCTGTTATTATAAATTAACAACAACATAGGACCAAGAGACCCTGGAGTCCTTTAGACAAAGACTAATTTTGACAAAAGAGGGGGAAGTAAGTAACACAATGTGCACAATTTCTCCAATCACAGCCACATAAGCCTATAACTTCTTCTGGGTTGTCTGGGTGTCTTGGTGGCTTTCCTCACTCTTCTCCTTCTTGCACAGTCACTCAGTTTTTGAGAACTGTCTACTCCATGCAGATTTACCATAAAGTGCCATACTGTTTGTATTTCTTTGTAATTAATGTAAATAAAGTCCGAGACATATTTAGTGGCAGCTTTACCATCAGAGAGCCTCGTCCACAACTACCATAAAAGACTCCAAGCTGTTGTTGATGTTAAAGGGGCAATACACAGTATTAAGAACAGGGGTATGTAAACTTTGGATCAGGGTAATTTGGGTAGCTCTCTTGTCATTTTGATTTAAAAAGAGGAAACACAGTTGTTTGACAATAAATGGCTTCACCCAACCACTAACCATGAGTGAAAAAAAGTCTTTGTTGTTGTCATTCATATTCTCTTAAAAATGGCCAAAAAAAGTAAGAATTCTACCAGGATATGTAAAAGTTTGAGCACAACTGTAAGACGCACTTATTTTCCCTTTCGTATGGCTAGCATACTGGCACAGTATAGTTCTGCGCATTTTACTCTTTTAATTCATTTTATTAGGAAACGGAGCACGTCGTGCCCTCAACTTTACCTAAATTCTGGGTCTTTTAGTGAAGCTTAGGGCTAGTGGCCGGTGATCACCTTAGTATTTCCTGTTTTTATTGTTGTTTAATGTTGACAAATTATACAGTATTTCTTGTCTTTCTGATGCCTGATTCTGTATGTTTTCTCTGTTTAAGGTGCAGCTCCATCCAGAGATGGGTGTGGTATTTGTGCTGGAGACCCTCCTGTCCTGTGCACCAACTGCATTTCCTGTATATTTGTTTTGTGAATTGTTCTGTAATTTATGTCTGTAGCATGGCGCAAGCAGAGGGTCACCTCTTTGAGTCTGGTCTGCTTGAGGTTTCTTCCTCAGAGGGAGTTTTTCATTACCACTGTTGCTCTGGGGGTTAGTAAGGTTAGACCTTACTTGTGTGAAGCGCCTTGAAGCAACTCTGTTGTGATTTGGTGCTATATAAATGAAAATAAATTGAAAAATTGAAAAGAAAAAAAAAATCTGCATTTTCACACCATGTCTCAACTACATTATTTGCTCCCAGGATATTTGCTTTTACTTCTCTAGCAGCAGTTGTTTGCATTCGGGTAATCCAGGTAGTTAAGCTGAATAGTCTTCCTTCATATCTGCATCAACTTTAAATTTGACTTTGGCTTGTCTCAACTTTGATCAAATGATTTTACACTGGAGGTGTTAATCACCACTTCTGGAAGCTTGCTCCAGAGATAGGCAACAAAATGAATTCTCTGTGAAGCTCAATCTTCAGATTTGATGACTGATCCGGAATGGTGGCTCCTGGTGTGTCACCTGCTCCCTCATGGGGAGGAAGTGTGTCATCATGTCTTCATCATATACACTGTGGATGATTATGCAGACCTTGATCATGTCCCCTGGTGAGTCTTGTGTTCTACAGCATTAGCAGTCCTAATCGTCAGAGCTGGTCTTCATAGGTTTCAGTCCCTCATGCCAGGTCAGTCCTATGGGACTCAGGGTCTTGATAAGATTTGCTTCTTTGTATTCTATTTTTAACTAGATCACAAGGGTTACAGAGGTCACAGAGCACTCACGTATGAACTCATCCAAGATCCATGAGTGTAAACAGTTTTTACCTTAAGGTTAAAGGAGATGCAGACAATGCATCTCAATGTGGAACCTCCTAAGGACCTTATCCTTCCATTCATTAAGGTATTTGTGATTACAATGTGGCTCATAGGCCAGCTGCAAACTATTTTACTCACATGGCACATGGGCTGACAGTGGCAAGTTAAGACATTCCGCAACACTCAGAATGACTTTTTGCATACTGCAGTGGGTGCACCAAATGTTAACCCAAGTCTCACAGCAGTCACTACACTTGACACAACTTTGGGTTACTCTGGCAGGACATTGTATGTTGTCCAAACCTATTTGCCTGGTAATTCCACTAGCGCACTTCATGTGTACAGGCACCTTTCTCAAGAGCAAACCTCTCAGTTCTGAGTTTGCCCATTGAATAGCAATGTGCCAGGCACTGGAAAAGTTGTGTCTAGTAAATGCTGTTGTACTTTTCACATACTGCCTTCCTTGTTTCTTTTCTCTTCTTCTTTAGTAGAGAAGCTTGAATCTTCGACTGGACTGGGTTGCTTGATGCGAGGACGTTTCGCTTCAAATCGCAGAAGCTTCCTCAGCTAAAATTCTTGCTCTGGTAGTCTGACTTCTGTCTTGACTTTTGTAGAGAAGAATAAATCGAAGCCACAAAAGCTGGAGTTTTAAACCTAACCAGACCCCTCCTAAGGAGAGGCAGACTACTGTGGGCTAGTGACTAAACAATAGCTCTAATAAGCACCTATTGTGCTCTAGTTAGCACCCTCCTAATGACAGGGCAGCTGTCCCTAATGATGGAATAGACGCCTCTCCTGATGGCTCCCTTGACGACTCTCCTGATGACGTGAATGACTCATTACCATGAACAAAAGACTGAAACTGCTTTGACCTGAGTACCCCATTGTAAACAGGGGACAAAGCGTGTCTCAGACCCCCTCCCCGGTTAAGGCTGGGTTTCAACTGTTTCACAAAGAATGCCTCCTTGACCCCTCTCTGTACTTCTTCTGTAACTACTGTTTTAAAAAATGTGACCTAAACACTACTTGCTACTAGTAACAATCTTGAAATTAATTAAGTCTTTCAAGCTTTTAACCAATCACAGTAATCAAAAGTAAGAAGGTGTTAAAAAATAAAATGACACAAAGGAGGTTCACCTTTGTTATCCTTTAAATGATCAGAATAGAGAGTGTTACCGCCTCTGTAGTAAAGATGGTAAACATGGCATCATTTTGATGGGAAAAGAAAGGTTTAAACAGCGGATTTTCCAGGTGTGAACTTACACTGGGATGGGCGATTGTGCCAGTGTCATTGTAGACTATGGATATTGGGAGACTGATGTCGTGATGCTCTGATTTCTCGGACTCTTGCTTCACCTCAGCTGGTGCAGCCTGTGGACAAAGAAATGCACATAACAGTGATCAGCCAGTTCCACAAATACCTGGACACAGACAAAGATTTTGTTAGTTTAGTAGATGTCTACCATGACACATTGGAATCGAAAGCAAATAATTAATATCAAATTAAAAGTACAGACATCCAGCTTTAATATAAAGTTGTTTATAGCCAAATCATATTGATGGAGCAGGAAAAATGAATGCACTTTTTGCAACTTGAAATAACAGGCTCCCTTTAAAATTTTCTCAACAGACCAATTCCAAACATATTAGAAATACAGAGTAACACATGAGCAGATACAACGGAGATGCAACAAATAAACTGTAAATATGAAACACAACAATGTGCTCACCAGAGATTAAATAAATAATGTGCAAAGCATTGTCTGTTTTGTTTACAAAGAGAAAACTATCCCAAAATAATCCAGTATACCTCGCTTGAAAACACTGGGAAAAAAATTTGACATTTTACCAGCAGATGGCAGTAAAAGTTTAGCCCATGAACTGCATTTCTGTACATCATTGGAACCTTAATTTTAATGTTACATTGTGTATCTGTTACAAATCAAACAATAAATAAATGAATAAAAAAAGACTTGAAACATAAATTTTGCCAGACAAGCTCACCTTATCAGATGACTATTTAAACCACAGAGTATATAAGAGTATATACATATAGAAAAATAATAAAAATAGAATAATGAGATTTTGTGAATCTCTGAAGCTCGATCTTCTTGTGTGCTTTCCTCCTTGATCTTGCCATCACTTGGGATTTGCCACATGGACCGCGACTGCCCTTTTCTGCTCCTTGTCAACCACCACTATGTCTTCCTGGCTGGACAGCACCTGTTTGTCTATGTGGAACTAGATGTCCCACAGCACCTTAGCGAGTCCGCTAAACAGAGATAAGGAGGGAAACCAAACCAAAATGTGCTGTGCCCTCTCAGTCAAGTCTGGGAGCATGTGCTGGTGCATCGTAATTTTTACCACACCACAGAACCACTCCTGGTCCTGGATGGCAGCCACTCAAAGGTACAACCAATCCATTTAACTCCTCAAACCTAAGCATCTACAGTTGTGCTCAAAATAATAGCAGTGTGTTTAAAAAACTGAGTAAAGCTCAAAATCCTTAAAATAGGTTTTATTTCCATGCAGACAAATGCATTGGCAACAATGCACATTCTATTCCAAATAAAACATGAAAAAAAAATGTATCATATTTATTACTTGACAGAAACTGAAGAAAAGGGAATATTAGGCTGTTCAAAACAAAGAAAAAAAATAGCAGCATCTCCATTTTTCTTCACAAACTCAAACATTTACTATATAAACTGAAAAATACCTGAAGATTTAGCTTTCCTGTGAATCACTGAACTAATATTTACTTGTATAACCACTGTTTCTGAAAACTGCTTCACATCTGTGTTGCATGGAGTCGACCAACTTCTGGTACCTCTGAACAGGTATTCCAGCCGACGACTGGACGACATTCCACAATTCCTTTCCATTTCTTGGTTTTGCCTCAGAAACAGCATTTTTGATGTCACCCCACAAGATTTCTATTGGACTGGGCTGGGCACTCTATAACTTTATCTTGTTGGTCTGGAACCAAGATGCTTGCTGGTGTGTTTGGGTCGCTGTCTTGTTGAAACACCCATTTCAAGGGATTTCTTCTTAGCATAAGGCAACATAACCTCTGCAAGTATCCAGATGTATTCAGACTGATCCATGATCCCTGGTATGTGATAAATAGGCCAGACACCACAGTATGAGAAACATCCCCATATCATGATGCTTGCTCCACCATGCTTCATTGTCTACATCATGTACTGTGGCTTGAATTCAGTTTTTCGGGGTCATCTGACAAATTGTCTGCGGCCCCTAGACCCAAAAAGAACAATCTTGCTTTCATCAGTCCTCAAAATGTTGCGCCATTTCTATTTAGGCCAGTCAATGTGTTGTTTGGCAAATTGTAAATTCTTCAGTACTTGTCATTTTTTCAACAGTGGGACTTTGTGGAGGCTTCTTGCCCATAGGTTAGCTTTACATAGATATCTTCTAATTATTACAGTACTCACATGTACAGTTGTGCTCAAATGTTTACATAATTGTGGGGTACTCCAGGGCTCAGGCCTTGGGCCTTTGTTGTTTCTTATATATACTAATGCCATTTGTTTGGTTTCTAAGTTTGTGAGTTGCATTTTATTTGCTGATGACACGACTGCGTTTTGTAGTGGGGATCATTTGGGACAGGTTCTGGACATGATGGAGAGGGAACTATAGAAATTCAAAGAATGGTTTGATTCAAATAATTATTGCTTCATTTTGATAAAACAATCTCCACCCTGTGGGCTCACCACCCGCAGGGGGAACTGCTGGTGTCGGGTGCGCTGTCCTTTGGGTGGCAGTGAAAGTCGAGGGCCTCGACGGACCAGACCCGGGCAGCAGGGGCTAGCTCTGGGGTGTGGAATGTCACCTCGATGTGGGGGAAGGAGCCGGAGCTTGTGCGGGAGGTGGAGCGATACCAGTTAGATCTGGTGGGCCTCGCCTCCACGCACAGCCTCGGCTCCGGAACCACTCTCCTTGATAGGGGCAAAAGCCATTGCCATTTTATATAAAGCACAAGACTTCCTCTCCCAACACTCATTAGTTACCTTACATCATTAATTACTTGTTCCATACATGACGTATTGTATTGAAGTTTGGGGAACCACCTTCAAATCTAATACAAATCCAATATTTTTACTACAAAAGAAAGGTATAAGAATTATTAATAATAAACCATATCGTGAGCCAACAAATCCATTGTTTCTCTGTATACACATTTTAAAATTTTGGGACATGATTGATTACAAATTATTGATTGAATACAAATTATGTTTAAGTAAAAAATGAACTTTAACCACATGTCCAGGACCAGTTTAAAAAGAGGGACTCCAGTCATAATTTGCGAGGAACATTATTATTTCAGAAATCAAAGATTCGAACTACTGTAAAAAGTCATTGTGTTTCTGTTAAAGGTGTTAATATTTGGAATAAGTGCACTGATAACATAAAATCACTCTGTAACTTGGTTGGCTTTAAAAGGCTCCACAGAAATAATTTAATTACTTGTTATAACATGATGAATTAGATTTATCGATTTTGTTTTGTTTTTAGTGCACTGCTGTTTGCATGTTTGTGTTTTGAAATTTTAGTTCAGTGATTAATTTATATTTTGTATTAATTATCACAGGTGTATGTACATGTTTATATACATACAACCCCAATTCCAATGAAGTTGCGACGTTGTGTAAAATGTAATTAAAAACAGAATACAATGATTTGCAAATCCTCTTCAACCTATATTGAACTGAATACACCACAAAGACAAGATATTTAATGTTCAAACTGATAAACTTTATTGTTTTTATGCAAATATGTGCTCATTTTGACATGGATGCCTGCAGCATGTTTCAAAAAAGCTGGGACAGTGGTATGTTTACCACTGTGTTACACAGGGATGGGTATCGATAAGATTTTATCGAAATCAATACCATTATCGATTCTGCTTATTGATCCGATTCCTTATCGATACCTCTTGTGAATTTTTTGTGTACTAAAAGTTGGCTTTACAGGTTTTCTATGTCAGCGGGTCAAAGAGCTTTTTTCTTTTCATGCACCTGCTCTGTGGAACGGTTTTCCTGCGACTGTGAGGCAGTCGAAGTCCGTGGACATTTTTAAGTCAAGACTTAAAGCCTATTTTATTCTCTTTCTTATGAATAGTTTTTATTTTTTTATCTGTTTTATTCTTTTACTTCTGTTTTTAATTATGTATTCAAGTTTTTTTATTTTTATTTATTCATTTTAATTTTTTTATGTTGAACTGTTCTATGTGAGGCACCTTGAGACAGCTTTTGTTGTGATTTGGCACTTTATAAGCCGATTAAATTGAAATTTAATTGAAATTGAACAACATTTTATTGAGACTTAAAGTAAATAAATATGAAATTGGTCACTGGATCCTTAAACTTTGGACATAATAAACTCTATATGGTGGATCCTTGATCTCTGGACATAAATAGAAATAAACAAAATCTGTAGTTTTTGTCAAAAGCATTTCCTTTCAGACATTACTGGCATGAATGTCTTTCCATACATCTGAGCTGAGCTCTTCCAGCTGGCTGTGCTGCACGTCAGGATGTAATTCATAAAGAATGTAGCACGTCTCATTTTGTGAGGAAAAAAAAAAAAAGTTTTAGTCGATTGTAGTTTCTTGTCTGTATTACAACGTTTGTAAGAGGTGTCATTTTATTTAAAGGGGCAATTCATTTTGAAGTTATTAATTCTGACCGGACTCTGTCTCGGCAGAGAGCCGCGCAGAGTTTTGAGCGGTGCCAACGGAACGGAGGATGACTCTCGTTTCTTTATTGCAACAAGACATGAGTCTCAGTTCGTGACTTTAATCCACACAAAAGTGACTCACGATATTTTAATGGCTTTGAGAAGGGTTAAGGAGCGGACTTGGCATTTCTGAAGAGCAGCGAATCAAAGAACCAACAAGCTAGTGGATCGAAGCATTGCTTCATTGGATCACGCTTCAAAGTGGTGTCGCGCTGCAGAAATGGTTGGTTACAGACCCGCTGCAGAGTCTGTAATCAACGTAGAGAAATGATCATTTTCCCAACAAACACCCTCAAAAACAATGGCTGCTCTGAAGGACCGATAAGGGAATTGTTAAGCAAAAAGGCTACTGATATCGGTGGATCTAATTATTTCTTAACAATACTCGAAAAGAACCGGTTCTTGATACCCAACCCTAGTGTTACATCACCTTTCCTTCTAACAACACTCAATAAGCATTTGGGAACTGAGGACACGAATTGTTGAAGCTTTGTAGGTGGAATTCTTTCCCATTCTTGCTTGATGTATGATGTTCAACAGTCCGGGGTCTCCGTTGTCGTATTTTGCGCTTCATAATCCGCCACACATTTTCAATGGGAGACAGGTCTGGGCTGCAGGCAGGCCAGTCTATTACCCGAACGCTTTTACTACAAAGCCACGTTGTTGTAACACGTGCAGAATGTGACTTGGCATTGTCTTGCTGAAATAAACAGGGACGTCCCTGAAAAAGACGTTGCTTGGATGGCAGCATGTGTTGCTCCAAAACCTGGATGTACCTTTCAGCAATGATGGTGCCATCACAGATGTATAAGTTGCCCATCAACTTTCCCAGTCTTTTGTTGACCCGTCCCAACTTTTTAGAAACATGTTGCAGGCATCAATTTCAAAATGAGCAAATATTTGCACAAAAACAATAGTTTATCAGTTTGAACATGAAATATCTTGTCTTTGTGGTGTATTCAACTGAATATAGGTTGAAGAGGATTTGCTAATCATTGTGTTACATTGTGTTTATTTACATTTTACCCAATGTCCCAACTTCACTGGAATTGGGGTTGTATGAATACATTTTTATTTTTTTAAAGGGGTGGGCATTTATAAGCTTTTGCTTCTGCCTACACCCTTTCGGGCACATGGGTGCATTGTTGGATTGTTTTCTTTGTGAGTTTTCTTTGTTATTTTTGGATCTGTGTGTGCCAAATAAATTCATTCATTCATTTATACCCTGGCAGAATTTTAGAGTTTTTTGGCCATTTTTCAGAGAATATGAATGACAACACAAACTTTTTTCACTTATGGTTAGTGGTTGGGTGAAGGCATTTATTGTCAAACAACTGTCTTCACTCTTTTTAAATCATAATGACAACAGAACCTACCAAATGACCCTGATCAAAAGTTTACATACCTCTGTTCTTAATACAGTGTATTGCCCCTTTAACATCAATGACAGCTTGGAGTCTTTTGTGGTAGTTGTGGATGAGGCTCTATGATGGTAAAACTGCCACTGAATATGCCATGCACTTTATTTACATCAAATACGAAGAAATACAAACAGTATGGCACTCTGTGGTAAATCTGCATGGAGCAGACATTTCTCAAAAACTCTGACTGTGCAAGAAGAAGAGTAAGGAAAACCACCAAGGCACCCAGACAACCCAGAAGAAGTTATAGGCTTATGTGGCTGTGATTGGAGAAATTGTGCACAGTTTAAGCTTTGCATTTTGTATATTTTTAAAAGATTTTCCCAAAAAAAAAAAAAAACTTTTTCCATGTTGTCATTATGGGCTGTTGTAAGTAGAATTTTGAAGGGAAAAAAAACAGTAACATAACAAAATATGGAAAAAGTGAAGCGCTGTGAATACTTTCCGGATGCACCGTATTTTGAACACAACTGCATCTGCTGCAGCCATGTCAAACATGGGCATCCCCATGGCCTTCTGCATCTGCTGACGTCCTCAACATTGAGACACTGACAGCGAAGCAAATAAGTATTGGATCCACTGTCGATTTTGCAAGTTTTCCCACCTATAAAGAATGGAGAGGTCTGAAATTTTTATCTTAGGAACACTTCAACTGTGAGAGACAGAATAAAAAAAAAAACAGAAAATCACACTGTATGATTTTTAAATAATTAATTTGCATTTTATTGCAAATTAATTATGACCCATCTTCAGTGCTTTAACTGAGGGAGGGCGGTTGTTTGCCAAACTTTCACAATACATGACACCATCCATCCTCCCTTCAATACGGTGCAGTCGTCCTGTCCACTTTGCAGAAAAGTACCCCCAAAAGTGATGTTTCCACCAACATGCTTCACAGTTGGGAAGGTGTTCTTTGGGTTGTTCTCATCCTCCAAACACAGCGAGTGGAGTTGATACCAAAAAGCTCTATTTTGGTCTCATCCGCTCAACTCATTAGCAGTGGCTTAGTGGTTAGCACTGTTGACAAGAAGGTCATGGATTCAATTCCCACCTGTGGCCTTTCTGTGTGGAATTTGCATGTTCTCTCCATGTTTGCGTGGGTTTCCTCTGTGTACTCCAGTTTCCTCCCACATTGAAAGACATGCAGGTTTGGTGAACTGGAAACTTTATAATTGTCCAGGTCTCCCTTGTTAAAGAGGTCCTGATCTCAATGGGACTAACTTGGTTAAATAAAGGTGAAATTAAACATGACCTTCTCCCATGCCTCCTGTGGATCATCCAGATGGTCACTGGTAAACTTCAAACGGGCCTGGACATGTGCTGGCATAAGCAGGGGGACCTTGCATGCCCTGCAGGATTTTAAGCCATGATGACATAGTGTGTTACTAATGTAATCTTTGCGACTGTGGTCCCAGCTCTCTTCAGGTCATTGATGTTATTTTTACCCGGTTCTTTTATGCAAGATTCTGCCCCTTACCAAAAACCAAACCATTGTATTCCTCATTTTGAATTTATTAAAGGTCACGTCAAAAACCAGGCCTGGGACCCTCACAGACAGTGTCCATCTTGTGAAAGCCCCTAAAATGAGAAATACAACCCTTTTTATACCTTGTGGGCATTAATAATAGGTGTGGTTTAGTCTCACATTTCTAATGTTACTGGCTCTCACCAACAGGGGGAGATCTCCTTGTGTCTGAAAATGGACACATACTGAAGTAAAAACCTAACTTATATTTCTCAGAACTTCAAAACAACACAAATACTTGATAGCTAACATAAAATAAAGAATTAGCACAGCTATTATCTAACATTGACCAGGTCATCCCATGTAGTTCTGGGCTTTCTCAGAATCATCCTTACCCCACGAGGTGAGATCTTGCATGGAGCCCCAGAGCAAGGAAGACTGACAGTCATCTTGTGTTTCTTCCATTTTTGAATAATTACACCAACAGATGTTGTCTTCTCACCAAGCTGCTTGCCTGTTGTCCTGTAGTCCATCCCAGCCTTGTGCAGGTCTACAATTTTGTCCCTGGTGTCCTTAGACAGCTCTTTGGTCTTGGCCATGGTGGACAGGTTGGAGTGTGATTGATTGAGTGTGTGGACAGGTGTCTTTTATACAGGTAAGTCAAACAGGTGCAGTTAATACAGGTAAAGAGTGCAGAATAGGAGGGCTTCTTAAAGAAAAATTAACAGGTCTGTGAGAGACAGAATTCTTATTGGTTGGAAGGTGATCAAATACTTATTTCATGCAATAAAATGCAAATTAATTATTTAAAAATCATAGAATGTGACTTACTGATTTTTTTTAGATTCTGTCTTTCACAGTTGAAGTGTACCTACAATAAAAATTACAGACCCCTGCATTCTTTGTAGGTGGGAAAACTTGCAAAATCAACAGTGGAGCAAATACTTATTTGCCTCACTGTAGGTACTAGATCATGCAGAGAAACATGCCACATATCTGAAATATCACAGCTGATATGATTTTCCTTCTCAATACAAGTGATGCTTTTCCTCTAAATCTGCTACAGTAACTGCTCGTTTGACACAAAGTCATTCCAACAGTACAGAAGGATCCTCTGAAGAGCTCTTGGACCAAAGACTTCCAGTAGTCCCCTTAGATCACTGAAGGCTGGTGGTGAGATTAGCACTCCAGCCACCCTAAGAATATCTCGCTAACCCAAATGCAGAAAAAGTAAAATTTTTTGTTTTCTCACACTGTGGGAGTCATTCTGCAGCTGCCTTCTATCAGAAGGATTCCTTGTGAAGGGGATGGAGAAAAGCTGTTTGGAACATCATCTCTGGACAGGAAGAAACCACTGGAGAGTACCAAGAGGAGGATGTTGTCTTCGGAGGGTGGAGGCTGGTGCTGTGCTGAAGGGTCATCTACGGCATGGCAGAGCCCAGGTCTAAATATGAGGTGCGAACGGCTCCATGAGCAAGGAGGACCATGTTCCAAAGACTGTCCCCCCCCCCAACTCTACCACTTGTAGCATCATACAGGAAAATGTAAAATTCTGTAGTACTTTGAGTGAATACAAGTCAGTTTTAAAGGACTTGATGATGTCTGTGACACTTTATGCTTCTCACTTTGTGGCATTTCTTGAAAACAACAAAACACATAACATTTAAAATATCCAACTGCCAGTCGGGCAGCAAATGTATACAGTTTTTTTTTTTTTTGCTGCTTTTAACGCCAGGCTAACACATCTCACATTTTTTTCTACATAAAAAGGATTTTAGATAGAGACGCAGACTTTCTGTCATCTTGGTATTTCGCCCATCTGGGCAGAAGAGAATGATATTTGGAAATATTCACTCCTGGATCCCCTGGAGTTATTACTTAAACTGTAATAATTGGAAGGACAGGCTATTATCTTTGTTGTACTTGAAAGAGGGAGGGGGAAAACAGCTAAATGACTATTTTGCCAGGTCTATTCATGTTTCAAACACTCCTAATATCAGCACAATGTTTACCCAGTTAGAGAGATTTATTTACGATTACTTTGGCAGACCAAGAAAGAGCATAAACCATTAAACAAAATGCCTGATAAGTGTAGTGATGTGCCAAATATGAAGTTGTACAACTAAATATATCCTCAAAATAATGCACACAAGGTTTTAATCAATGCCATTGGCTTAAAAGATATGAAAAACTATTGCAGCTCACATGCTATAAGATTTTCTCATGAACAGTGACTCAAACAGTTTTTTAATTACACTAAAAAACATAAGCTTATTTTATGCAGATAAATTCACAAATAATATACTCACTGACAAAGTACAACAAATTAGTCTGTTTTTTGGCATCAGACACTACTTTGTTCAAAAAGGTTTAAATTACTGCATATTAACTAAAAATGACACAAAGATATTGAAAGTTACTGGCTCTTTAAAAGATGTTTTCATGTCTATTAAGTCATTATTGTTACAGTAACCCCATCCAAAACACGCTGTTAGTGCAATTTCTGACTAATGGAGATACCAATACTCAGGAGATTCTCCTAAAAAATAAAAAACCCTCATAAAATTAAGTAAATAACTGCAGATTTGGATTTGTGTTTAACTAAAGTGATTCTGTTCTGCTGCTTCTTTTTCTACATTTAAACAACATTAACCCAAAAATTTTTTGCAGAGCCGGTTGTGTATCAGTGTCGATTTTCTGCTGCAAACTTTCTTCTACAAAGTTTCTGTGTGCAAAAGGGACTGAGGGAAGACAGACCCCAGGTGTACTGTGCATGCTTTATTTTATTAACAGTTTTTGACAGCAAATCTTTTTTAATGTAGACACAGAGTCTGGTCTGATTCCATACAATCCTTAGTCCAACCCAAGCTGCAGTCACATGGGTCTTGACCTTTTTTCAGAATCGCCGACGTGCGTCCCAAAGGTCTGCGAGGCTCGCTGTCACATGCTGTCGCCTATCTCTTCAAAACAACCGTGAGCCCCAACAAATCTAATTCCTGCTCCTTCAGAGACGGCAACATTTCAATAATGACTTCTGTGTTTTGTCTGCATCTGCACTACCAGAGGTGGCTGGGGGTGGGGTGGGGGGTGCGGAGAATAGTTGCTGCTGCCTGCTGTGGCTTTTGTGTGGGTGCTGCTGCTTTGGAGGCAGCGAACAGCGGAGTGTCTGATCAAACTATCTCAGGTTGGAACAAACGGCGCTGAATGGGAACGTTTGATTTGGTCTGGGCTGTCTCTGGACAGACGGCACAGCGTTGCAGAGAGGGAAATTCAATAAGAGACAGAGTGAAAAGATGGAGAGAGTGAGGGGCATGAGGAGAAAGAGAGACACAACGCACCTTTATAACATCCCTGGATGATTTGAAAGCCTGTGGAACAAAGGAATCACTCTCGATGGCCTCGATGTCCTTTATCCTTCGCACTTGCTCCTCCAAAGAAGTTCCCCCTGAAACACGTTACAAAGAGGCGGGGGGTGGTGAACAAAAGCATGCATCCCAAAACACACACACACAGCCATTGGTTTATTGTCATGATTCCAAACGCACCAGCAGCCATTCTGATGGGACTTGATTGATTTCATCTTATTTCTCTGTATAATGCTCCGCGACACATTGTATAGGAAAAATTAGACTTCATTCAATTTTAATGCAGGCCTCTGCGAAAAAGACTGTAGCATGGCCAAGGACACAAAAGGAGAAAATACTAACAAGATAATGGCCAGACAGAGAATTACACTCAGATAATGCATTCTAAAATAATCCAAAAAATGAACACAAACTCAATGTTGGAGAATTGCATTACGGAGCCTAAATGTGATTAGGTTTCATAAAGTTCTCGAGTATCAGAAAGTATTTTGCTCTGGCTTGTCTAATCGCACAAAAAGACAGGAAGAGTTTCCAGTAAATTACCCTTGGATATAAACACATCAGAACTTCTGCATATCTGATAATAAATGATTTCGAGAATTGAAGACAGTCTTCACAGCGTAGGAGGGCAAAAATAGGTGTGCCTGGAAAGTTAGTAACAGTGGGAGGGAAAAAAAAAGGCTGAAAGATGAGTCTGAATGCGCCCATTATTCTGTGCCTGCCAATCTTTCCACTGATCAGTCAATATTCATCCCTTTCTCCCCCATCCATCCGTCCTCTCCTGCACTCTTCCATCTATCTATCTGTCAATCCTGCAGACATCCATGTGGCTGTGCCTCACTGATGGAAGCTATGTCACGAAAACACGCACACAAACGGGAAATGCAGGCACGCAAAGAACATCATGACGTGTGCACCACGTATATGTAAACCTGCAAGTTACACGCAATGCACAGTTAAAAAAAAAAAGAAGCTAACCTGCATACAGCATAGTGTGCTACGTGTGCACAGCCACGCTTTAAGCTAACACTGTGCAACTGGAGCTAATAAAAGAAATTAATTCAGTCCATTAGCAGCGACAGAAAGGGTGCCACAACAGATCTCGATGGTCCTGGTGTTTAATGAATAAATGAATATTTGTTCTGGCTTTCATGGGCTTTGCGTTCACAGCAAAGCGTCCCACGTTCTCTCTCACACACCCTGTAATAGTTCATAATAGCCAAACCCCCCACTCCCAAAAAAGGGGTTTTGATTTACACGCACTGCAGAATTAGATGAGTGAGTGACAAGTGGAATTAAGCCCTCCTTTATGACAGACTATCAGCTTGTCATCCTATGCGGGAAGATGTGAGCAGAGACGTATTGCAGACCGGCTCCAAAAATAGTTATTACCTTGACTGGGCTGCGAGATGAAGTCTGAACACTGGCCCAATATCCTCCTGGAGACTGTGGCCTGTCCTTCACACCCTTATCACTGCTGCTTTTTGCATGAGTGCAAGTGCGTGCACGTGTTGAGAGAAAACTAACATGTCTGACTGGACAATTAATTCACTTTTCCAATTATTCCTCGATTGGCCTTTGGGTGTGTGACGCGCTGCCATGGAAACGCAAGCATATCCCCACCCTCACATGTGCACACACCTACACCATCTGGTAGCATCTCCTTAGCAAGACCTGTCTGTTTGGGGCTGTCCGTGCGCGCTGCAGGAATCTATTAAGACCTCAGAGTTTTTGACAAACACATTACTGGTAGATAAAATGACTTCCATATGCTGTTTGTCAGATGTCAGCAAGGAAAGATATGTATTTCATGGGAAAATCAAAAATAATGGACTTTGAGTGTGTACTGAGCAAGCTTAGAGGCAGACAAAAATCAATACTGGAGCTGGGCGAGCACACTCCGCAGCTCAGAGAGGTCAAAGTTGATATTTAATATTGACACATTATCTGGCAAATTAATTTAACAGGTCGACTCTGCTGTCACCGCATTAGGAACGCTTCTCTGTTAGCAGTGAGAGACAGATAAAGTGCAAGAAACAGAAGAGGAAAACAATTTGCATTGGTCTATTTTTTTTTTTTAATCTTCACAGAATTATTTTTGCTGGAATACGCGATAACCTCAAACGAGTGTTGAAATGGACACAAAACCAAAGCAACTAGTTTATATGTGCAGATCAGAACAATGGGGCGACTGCGTTGCTCATCTAAATGTTGCACGGACCTGTGTCTGTTCACATCCATGCATACGGGTGTCCGTCGGAGCACAACAGACGGCACCTGAAAACTCACCTGCCATCTCATTGCTGAAATTAGTTGGACAGACAGTGGCGCTGAAGAGTGGCTTGGAATCGATATGCTATTGTTCTCTCTAAATAGCTGTTTGTCCACTTCATTGATTAAGACCAGAAGACGGCGAGAGAAAAATCAAACAAGCCAATAGAAACAGATTTCAGTCTGTATCCTTCAGCATTGATGTTGTGAACATAATGTGGCGGTTACGGTTTCCCACCAGATGAGGGCGATGTTCAACAACACATGTCAACAGACCGGCAGAGAGGCCTTGGGCCGCAGCAAACTTGACTTTGGTTAACAGTTTGTCAATCAAGAGCAGCGGAGCCGAATATATTGCTGCTGCTGATTAATTCCAGTAATTGAGTGCAGTGCTGTGCCAGCTAAATTACGGCAGCACTTGTTGTGTGGCGAAAGATAAATATAGGGGAAACTGCTTGTTTTATTGAGGTTTCACAATTTGCAGCATTTTATTTATTTATTTATTTTTGGACAGTGCTTTGGAATTACAGAGCAAACACAATGCTTAAATTTATTTAACGAATGCATTAAAAATTAACAATGCCATGGTGTGTGTGTGTGTGTGTGGGGGGGGGGGGGGGGGGGGGCAGGCAAACTGTGCCCATATTATGTGGAGGGTTACTGCAACTTAACCAAAGAAAACCCCAAATTTGGGTCTCATCAGCAATGTTCTCATCACTTTGGCCAGTTTAAAGTGAATTTAAATTTTTTTTTTATCACAAAACACCAGTTTCTATTGTATATTAAACTGATCTACACCACCAAACGCAACCTTTCATGCCTACTTAGCAGCGCAGTACATCGTGAATTGAGAATCAAAATGTGGCCACTGCAAAATGCATCTTGCAGTATTTGGTTAGCACCTTTACCATTGGCCTAACAGCAGCCTCTTTCGACAGCATGCATACTCGCACACACACATAGATGCACACAAGCATGAAAAGCACTTGAGTAAAACTTGGCTTACCAGGTTTCAATAATGTGACCCCCCACCCTGTACCATGGTAAAGATGTGTAATTCAATGCTCAATTTAGGCCAGTCTCAGTGGAGAGGTTTTTTTTTTTGCCTGCTAATTGATAGAAATTAAGCCATTAATCAAGCCATTAGCCATCATTCAACCCGGGGAAGATGAATACAAACTTTCATAATAACCACCTTCCCCATTTTAGCCCTCATTAGCATTAATTTTTAATGCAATTATGCTATTCTTTTACACTGAGCTCATAAATTACAGCTCTTTTGTTGCTGGCTGGCCTTGTAAAATCCAAAGTAATGCTTTGTAGTCTGATCTTTAACGCAATTACTGGCTTCTTCACTCTTTTATCTCCCTGCATTTCCAATAACCTGCTCTCTAATGATTTATCTCCGCTTTACCCCCACCTCTTTCCTCCCCCCAACTCACTTTCTCTCTCTCTTTCCCTGCACCAGCTGCCAACTGCCCCACTGCCAGCCTCCGCCTCCAATCACCCATCCGCCCACATCCCTTCACAACAGCCCCAGATACATCAAGGATGCATGCAAACATGCATGGATGCTTTAAGCATATGAACGCACTCACACACGCAGAAAAGCACAAAAATGTGCGAGCGCAGCTGTTTTGTTTACAATCAACTTTTGCCATTTTCCTCCTTGCTGTTCATTTATGAATATCTGGCTTCAGCAATGGCGACAAAGGCCAAGGTAAGACACTGGCATTATGTCTTGCTCACTCTCTCGGCTTGTCTCTTGTGGGCCTTACCTGTAGGCTAACTGCTCTTGTTTATGTAACCCCTGAGCTGGATAAACACACACACGTGTACACACGCATGCACTTGCAGAGCTTGGCATCAAACAGCTGAGTTAAGCTTAGTAGGGCTACGTGCTAGCGGCGATGGAGGGGCTCCGGTCTGTTCTCGACAGCAGCATCCTGGCTGCATCAAAGTCTTCCCTGTATGATTCTTGTCTTAAACAACATGCTGTTCTAAACATGCCTGAGAACAGGCCTGAAGAATGACTAAAAACCCAAGCCATACGTTGATTAATCAAATCCATCAGACATTTCATTATCAAACCCAAATAACTGTGACACATTCTGCTCTGCAGATGAGCAAGCTGATTAAAACAGATGAGAGTAAGAAGACAACAAACCAACGTTGTCATGATGTATGGGATGACAACTGCATATAGAGGAAATCCTAAACATGTTTACCCTTCTTCGAGCGAGAAGCCTACATCAACAAGCATCACGTTTGTACCTCAACAATGTAGGACTGACTGACGC
The DNA here is from genome assembly GCF_902500255.1 of Thalassophryne amazonica. Classification (NCBI taxonomy): domain Eukaryota; kingdom Metazoa; phylum Chordata; class Actinopteri; order Batrachoidiformes; family Batrachoididae; genus Thalassophryne; species Thalassophryne amazonica. The sequence continues at coordinate 30,483,815 of NC_047106.1, forward strand.
TGGACTGTTGTCAGAGTAGCACATACAGTAGTGTTCAGAATAATAGTAGTGCTATGTGACTAAAAAGATTAATCCAGGTTTTGAGTATATTTCTTATTGTTACATGGGAAACAAGGTACCAGTAGATTCCGTAGATTCTCACAAATCCAACAAGACCAAGCATTCATGATATGCACACTCTTGAGGCTATGAAATTGGGCTATTAGTAAAAAAAAGTAGAAAAGGGGGTGTTCACAATAATAGTAGTGTGGCATTCAGTCAGTGAGTTTGTCAATTTTGTGGAACAAACACGTGTGAATCAGGTGTCCCGTATTTAAGGATGAAGTCAACACCTGTTGAACATGCTTTTCTCTTTGAAAGCCTGAGGAAAATGGGACGTTCAAGACATTGTTCAGAAGAACAGCGTAGTTTGATTAAAAAGTTGATTGGGGGAGGGGAAACATATACGTAGGTGCAAAAAATTATAGGCTGTTCATTTACAACGATCTCCAATGCTTTAAGATGGACAAAAAAACCAGAGACGCGTGGAAGAAAATGGAAAACAACCATCAAAATGGATAGAAGAATAACCAGAATGGCAAAGGCTCACCCATTGATCAGCTCCAGGATGATCAAAGACAGTCTGGAGTTACCTGTAAGTGCTGTGACAGTTACAAGACATTTATGTGAAGCTAATTTATTTGCAAGAATCCCCCGCAAAGTCCCTCTGTTAAAAAAAAAGCCGTGCAGAAGAGGCTACAATTTGCCAAAGAACACATCAACTGGCCTAAAGAGAAATGGAGGAATATTTTGTGGACTGATGAGAGTAAAATTGTTCTTCTTGGGTCCAAGGGCCGCAGACAGTTTGTGAGACGACCCCCAAACTCTGAATTCAAGCCACAGTTCACAGCGAAGACAGTGAAGCATGGTGGTGCAAGCATTATGATATGGGCATGTTTCTCCTACTATGGTGTTGGGCCTATATATCGCATACCAGGTATCATGGATCAGTTTGGATATGTCAAAATACTTGAAGAGGTCATGTTGCCTTATGCTGAAGAGGACATGCCCTTAAAATGGGTGTTTCAACAGGACAATGACCCCAAGCACACTAGTAAATGAGCAAAATCTTGGTTCCAAACCAACAAAATTAATGCCTCACAGATGTGAAGAAATCATGAAAAACTGTGGTTATACAACTAAATACTAGTTTAGTGATTCACAGGATTGCTAAAAAAGCAGTTTGAACATAATAGTTTTGAGTTTGTAGTGTCAACAGCAGATGCTACTATTATTGTGAACACCCCCTTTTCTACTTTTTTTTTTTTACTAATAGCCCAATTTCATAGCCTTAAGAGTGTGCATATCATGAATGATTGGTCTTGCTGGATTTGTGAGAATCTACTGAATCTACTGGTACCTTGTTTCCCATGTAACAATAAGAAATATACTCAAAACCTGGATTAATCTTTTTAGTCACATAGCACTATTATTATTTGAACACTACTGTAGACATGCTTAAATGTAGGATGATGAGGCACTTCTATTATTGGAGGTGCACCCCTGCTGTCCTCTTACATGTGCTGATTTAATAGATATGACTACGTTGACACACGGGCCTCCCTGTATTGATTTAACAATACTGTGAACTGCTTGAGTTCCCGAATTTAACTTCATGAATGGTTTGAGTTTCACAGCTTCTTCTGCTTCTTCAAACTCTCATAAAAGATCAGAGGTCAGCATGTGGCTCTAGTGAAACTGGTCACAGAAACATAAACTTAGCCTGCAAGATTACAATAAATAAATAAATAGATAGATATCAACATATTCAGCAGTGGTAGGTGGTATAATGTTCAGGTTTGGAAAAGCTAGGCTATGCTATTTATGCTATGCTAACAACAGCTGTTTGGCTTCATCAGTTTTTTCGATGCTGCATGTACTGCTACTGTATGTGGTGCTGCCCCCCGTGGTGAACAAAAAGCAAGCACAGACAGCACTGTAGTACAGTAGATAAAACATGAAGAATGTTCCATGTTTTTCCTGAAATGTACATTTGAAAGTTAGCAATGTCACCTCTGGCTTTGTCTAATTCATGATGGAAAATGAGTATCTCCATTAAACAAAGAATAGACAAAGTCGCTGTCTTCGGGTGTGCAGTGAATCACGTAATTTGTGATCAATTTGACCTGGAAGCGATAAGCAGCTAATGTTTTCACAGCGATGTAGAAAAGGTCAACGCAAAATGCAATTGAAAAGTTGATTCAGGACAGGACAGATGAAATTCATGGAAATGGATGATACGGGGATGAGTTTGGATGATTTTCAGCGATGGACAGCGGTGAATTTAAAAGCATTTTTGAAGAAACAAGGAAAAGAAAAGAGTTGGTGCCAGGAGCGTTCAAGAAATGAACATGGCAATCTTGCCAGACTCCAAACAAGCTGTCCAACAAAACCAGGCAGATTATGAATCACTACTTAGGACCAAGGACGGATAAATGATTCATAACCTCATGAAGATTAACAAAGAAAAGTGGGCGGGGGAGAAGGATGGAGTGTGCCGGTAAACTTCTAATCTACAATATATTCTTAATTTATTTGACTGAAGCTATGTTTGTTATAAAATCTTGCTAAAGCAGTTGTTACGATATGTGTAAACATGGACGTTCACGTTTCCCGTAAACAGCGGTATCACAGCTCATTCAAATGTCGTATATCCATCAAACAACAATAGCAACTTCAAGAAAACAGTTCTAATAACCTTCTATAACATATTACCAGCTCATTTCACAGAACAATACATGAAATCTGTAAAAATAAACAAACAAACAACAATGATATAACAGATGTTTTCGATCCTTGTCACAAACATAAACAAATGTCAGCATCTGTTTTTTTCCAGAAACAGCAATCTCTGTGTGCTAGCGGGACCTTTAGCCACACTGCGCATGCTCCTGATGAGATAGCGACTTCATCTATTGTATCAGATAGCAACATATCACACGATCGAATAGCACTGAATTGTTTCATAAATGCATCGTTCCTGAATTGCATTGTAGCCCGTAAATCGAGATGAATATTGTATCATAAGCGAGAGATACACACACCTTCCAAGAATGTATGACACAAGATTTGCAACACAACGTTAAAAAAAAAGAAAGAAAAAAAAAAAAAAAGAGTACAGCTCAGTTGATACAGTAGAATTTCCACTGAAAGGTTGTAGGTTCACAGTCACTAAGAAGTGCTGTTGGTGAAAGTACCTTTGAACATGCCAACACCTAAACTACTCAACCCTGGGGCACAGTTGATAAAAGACATGGGTGCAAGCAACTGAAATTTTTATTTTTTTTACTGAACATGTTCTGTAACTGGATGGCCAAGCGCCGAAAGTGTGAGGTCCCCAAAGGGTGTCCGAGGGCATGCTCCCCTGGGAAATTTAGAAAAAAAATGGTGCAATTTGGTGCATTTGGAGAACACTTTGGTCAGTTTTTCTTGGTTTAAAACACAGTGCTATTTGACTCTCACACTGGAACAGAATATGGCTCAAGTCCTGATTTCATTACAATTTATTTACTATCTTTTATGTATTGTCTGTAATGTTTCCACAAATGGACTGACTGTCTACATGAACTGACTTTAATTCTGCTTTAATTGTTTTCATTCTACATTTATGAAAATCTTAGTGTGTCTCATAAAAACAAATCAATAATTACACCCTTTCTGCTTTAACTAAATAATACACTTAAAGACATGATAACTATTGCCAATGAAAAGCCTATTGCCACTTGTAATTTAAAACTGATGCACTGATTTCAGACTGTCTGATCACACAAATGTATTTTAGATTTTTCAGTTATATTGATAACACTTATAAGCATGCACAAAGCTGAGCCTCAAGCAAACTGTTTTGTTTTTAACATGCTGTGTTCATGATTAAGGGCCCCCTTCACACATTTGATTTGCACATAAAGTGTGCATGAAGCAGGAATCATATGCAAAATGTGGAGAATCGTAGGTGCTTCTAACGTCTCATACAACTGTTGCTACAACTATTTGCACACACCAGTGACTGAAAGATAGAGTGTGCACTGTGCGAGCCCATCGAACCCTCTCGCGGCAGGTGTTGGCCAAATTCCAAGTGACACATATGAACATCTAACACCGCTGGCAAGGCACTTAGAAAATGTGTGAGCTTTTGCACTATTAACACAATCATCCTCTGATCTCTGGGCTTCGTGTAGCCCTTTCGTTTTGTCATGATTTGTATCACCTGGATGTAAACACGATAAAAGAAAGAGCTGAAGTTGCTCATGTGAAATTTTGCCGCAAAAATGAGTTTGCACAATCAGATCCCCACCAAGTCTCACTCTAAAACATTGCGAGAAGACGCCACTCAGGAGCGAGCACAGCACCGTTGCCTTGGGAGAATCCTGTGATTTTATATGACGGAATAAATGGAACATGGACACATTTTGGCAGAAATCCGTATACATACAGAGGTTTTGCACCTATGGGATCAAGACGAAGAATGCGCATATGACAAGAACAACTGCACATACCTGGGTGTTTGTTTCAGTGTGTGTCATTAAATACAATGCCCCTAAAAACCACCACAGTACAAGTTTGCTACGATATGCCTTCAGACAGGTAGGAATAGAAATACTCAGGAACATTCCTTGCAAAGGACAGGATATAGAGGAACAACTGTAAAGAGTGAATGAAGCTGCAGCAAGTCATCTTTAACTACAACAGCAGGAGAAAGAACACAAAGTTGATGACCGTAAGAATCCCATATGCTTGGCACCTGTGAAGCACTGATAAAGACAAGGCATTAAGTTTAAATCCATCTTGCTTGTGCTCAGAACCACACAGTTTAACGACTGCTCTATTTTTAACCACACCTCAAGTCACTTCAATAGACAAGAAGAGTACACAGCAAACCAATTTTGGTTATTAAAAGGTGTCTGGTGAAAGGACGTGTGTTACGTAATATTTTAAGACTGTATTGATTTGGAGCTCCTGACAGGTTCTGATGTTAGCTGTGGAAATGCTTCAAGTAGCTAATGAGCAGCTATTAGGCCCATTGATTTGCAAGTCAATATTTGCATACCTAATGCTCTGCAGCTTTAGACCTTGAAAAATTAAATCTCAGTAAGATAGACTGGAGGTGTGTGTGTGTATATATATATATATATATATATATAGCAGATGAACACACTGATATTTGAGAAGTGAAATGAAGTTTCTAGTATTTATAGAAAGTGTGCAATAATTATTGAAACAAAATTGGGCAGGTGTATACATTTGGGCACCCTTGTCATTTTACTGATTTGAATACATGTAGCACTAATTATTGGAACAGAAAATTGTTTTGGTAAGCTCACTGACCCTTGACCTCCTTACAGAGGTGAATCCAATCATGAGAAAGGGTATTTAAGGTGGCCATTTGCAAATCTTTCCCCTCTTTGCATCTCTTCTAATGAGTGGCAACATGGGAGCCTCTAAACACCTCTCAAATGACCTGAAAACAAAGATTGTTGAACATCATGGTTTAGGAGAAGGATACAAAAAGCTATCTCAGCAATTTCAGCTGTCAGTGTCCACTGTGAGGAACATAGTGAGGAAATGGAAGACCACAGGCACAGTACGAGTTAAGACCAGAAGTGGCAGGCCAAGAAAAATCTCATAAGCTGAAGCGAAGGATGGTGAGAACAGTCATAGTCAACCCACAGACCTGCTCCGAAGACCTACAACATGATCTTGCTGCAGATAGTGTCTGTGTACATTGTTCAACTATACAGCACTCTTTGCACAAGGAGATGCTGTAATGCAGAGGAAGCCTTTTCTGCGTACACACCACAAACAGAGTCGCTTGAGGTATGCTAAAGCACATTTGGACAATCCAGTTTCATTTTGGAATAAGGTGCTGTGGACTGATGAAACTAAAATTGAGTTATTTGGACATAAGAAGGGGTGGGATGCATGACTGAAAAAGAACACAGCATTCCAAGAAAAACACTTGCTACCGACAATAAAATTTGAAGGTGGTTCCATCATGCTGTGAGGCTGTGTGGCCAGTGGAAGTACTGGGAATCTTGTTAAAGCTGAGGGTCACATGGCATTCATGCAGAGGAACAAGTACAATGTTCTGGAACAGCCATCTCAGTCCCCAGACCTGAATATTATTGAAAATCTGTGGTGTGATTTTAAGCGGGCTGTCCATGCTCGGAAACCAACAAACCTGAGATGTTTTGTAAAGAAGAATGGTCCAAAATACCTTCAACCAGAATCCAGGCTCTCATTGGAAGCTATAGGAAGCGTTTAGAGGCTGGTATTTCTGAAAAAGGAGGATCTATACTAAATATTATACCATGGTCAGTGAGAATTCCATGTCTAACTGGCATGCATTATTTTTGTGTATATGCACATGTAATTCGGCGAGTTAAGTCACTGTAATATCAGTCCGCTCTGGTCGTCACCACAGCAATGCGCAAATCAGTTGGCACAGATCAGCTGTGTTTTGACAGGTGAATGACAGAAACGCGATAAAACATGGATTTCCAAGTGAATTTTAGTATTTTTGGCCAAAATAAAACGTTTGAGGAATGGGAAGAGGAGGAGAGCAAACGAGAAGAACAGCAAAAGCAACGGCATAAAAATTTAACATCGGAGGAACTGGACAAGATTGAAGACGGGAAAGAAGAAGAGAACGGATGCCCAGGATGAAAATATCTTGAGACTGGCATAAAATAGTCCCACATACTTACACATTTTTATAAAGTTCTGTTAAATAAATATCTGTGTGTTAGCTCACTGTGTGGGACCATGGTATAAGCGGATTCAACAACTCGAAGCCAGAGAAGTGACTAAAATAGCTACATGTTTAGTACTCCAAGGAGCTCTTTGACTGTAATCTAAATGTATTTCAAGTCATGCAAACATTATGTAACGTGGAGTGAATGTTGTTTTCTCTTGATTCTGAGCACAGAAACATCTACGGCACTTGCAGCATAAAATTAATTTTAGTGTGTGTACATATATAGTTGTATGCAAAAGTTTGGACACCCCTGATAATTTTCATGGTTTTCTTTTATAAATAATTGGTTGTTTGAATCAGCAATTTCAGTTAAATATATCATATTGCAGACAAGCACAGTGATATTTGAGACATGAAATGAAGTTTATAGGATTTACAGAAAGTGTGCAATAATTCTTTAAACAAAATTAGGCAGGTGCATAAAGTTTGGCACCCCAACAGAAAAAATACATCAAGTAAAGATTAAACAATGAGAAGCCGTGCATTATACGGTTTGAATGACGACGCAGAGTTTAAAACACTCTGCGAAGTGCATTTAAACCGTATAATGCATTGATAAATATCATGATACTTGGGTGCTGACTTGAAGTATCTTGATATTACAATACACTGTGATTTCTGTCTGCTTTCTGTCACACTAGAACATGGAAAAAGCTTAATAATACATGCTGAAATTTAGAAAAAAATAAATAACGCAATGCTAAAATACCCTCGGCTGTATGAGCATTAACTAAACCACGTTAATGTCTGCTAAATGTCTTTTAAATCACTTCAGAGGTATTATTGGGTTCTAAAACAGAGTTTTCAGTTTTAGAAGTGTCTATTTCTTGCTCACTTTTACATAATATATGACAAAGAGGATATATGGTGGGGAAAATAAGTATTTGACCCCCTGTCAGTTTTGCAGGCTTTCCCACCTACAAAGAATGGAGAGGTCTGTAATTTTTATCGTCGGTACACTACAACTGTGAGAAACAGAATAAAAAAAAACACAAAAATCCAGAAAATCATATTGTATGATTTTTAAATTATTAATTTGCATTTTATTGCATAAAATAAGTAGTTGACCCCCTACCATCCAGCAAGAATTCTGGCTCTCACAGACCTGTGAGCTGTCTAAGGACACCAGGGACAAAACTGTAGACCTGCACAAGGCTGGGATGGACTACAGGACAACAGGCAAGCAGCTTGGTAGAAGACAACAACTGTTATGATTATTTATTAGAAAGTGGAAGAAACACAAGATGACTGTCAATCTCCCTTGGTCTGGGATTCCATGCAAGATCTCACTTTGTGGGGTAAGGATGATTCTGAGAAAGCTCAGAACTACACAGGAGGACCTGGTCAATGACCTGAAGAGAGCTGGGACCACAGTCACAAAGATTACATTAGTAACACATGATGCTGTCATGGTTTAAAATCCTGCAGGGCAGCAAGGTCCCCCTGCTCAAGCCAGCACATGTCCAGGCCTGTTTGAAGTTCACCAGTGACCATCTGGATGATCCAGAGGAGGCATGGGAGGTGGTCATGTGGTCAGATGAGACCAAAATAGAGCTTTTTGGAATCAACTCCACTTACCATGTTTAGAGGATGAGAACAACCCCAAGAAAACCATCCCAACCGTGAAGCATGGGGGTGGAAACATCATATTCTGGGGGTGCTCTTCTGCAAAGGGGACAGGACGACTGCACCGTATTGAAGGGAGGATGGATGGAGTCATGTATTGTGAGATTTTGGCAAACAACCTCCTTCCCTCAGTAAGAGCATTGAAGATGGGTCATGGCTGGGTCTTCCAGCATGACAATGACCCCAAACACACAGCCACGGCAACTAAGGAGGGGTTAAGTAAGAAGCATTTCAAGGTCCTGGAGTGGCCTGGCCAGTCTCCAGATGTGAACTCAATAGAAAATCTTTGGAGGGAGCTGAAACTCCAAACCTGAAAGATTTGGAGAAGATCTGTATGGAGGAGTGGACCAAAATCCCTGTTGCAGTGTGTGAAACCTTGGTCAAGAACTACAGGAAACGTCTGACCTCTGTAATGGCAGACAAATGTTTCTGTACCAATTATTAAGAACTCTTTTTCTAGGGGGTCAAATACTTATTTTATGCAATAAAATGCAAATTAATTATTTAAAAATCATACAATGCGATTTACTGGATTTTTTGGGGGATTCTGTCTCTCATAGTTGAAGTGTACCTACGATAAAAATTACAGACCTCTCCATTCTTTGTAGGGGGGAAAACCTGCAAAACTGACAGGGGGTCAAATACTTATTTTCCCCACTGTATTTACACACATACAAAACAGAGTTTTGCTACCAACCTGTGATGTCACCACGCTAATGTCTGCTAAATGTTTTGTAAATCCTTCCAGAGGTGTTATCAGGCTACAAACAGCGTTTTCAGTTTTAGAAGTGTTTATTTCTCACTAGCTTTTACATAATATATGAGAAAGGTGTTATTTCTTGGCAAAAAACGAAGCAAAGTTAGCACCTAGCGATAGCAGGAAGCGACGCCACCACACTCATGTGCTAACGTCCATGAGATCATGTCATAAAATTAGGTACAGAATGTGATATTTTAACGTCTTAAAATACCTCTTAAAACAGGTCAAACTTAGCCATCTTCAAACTTGTCCAAGGTGTGTGTTCCAAGAATGTTCGCTGTGAATTTGAAGATTGTGGCAGTAATAGAACTGGACTTACGCTGTACACAGACAGATGGACAGATGCCAGGTCTTCGCAATACCCGATGGCCATATGTTGGCCTTGGGTAACAATGCACACTGCATTTTTAAATTTTTGTCCCCCAGGACAACTTTACCACATATTTGGTAATTACATAACTAAAATGCATTTTGATGAAAGTACTTCCTGTCAGTGTATATAACACAACTGCAGACTTAGCTGTATAAACAGTGACAAAAAAAATAGTTTGTATTAGTGTTGGGCAATGTCTGCTTAATCAATCATATTGCACGTCAGGCAGGTGAACTCTTTTTGCTATCTTGGTTTAATTTGTTTTGTGTTTGGTGTAAAAACTGTTAAGCGCCACCGCCACCTGGCCTGCACAGTGTCCCAATCAGGCCTACAATGTATATCCTAAACTTTTGCACTTTCTGGCTGCCAACCCTTCAAGTACATATTCAATCGTGCTCAATTTGATCTCTGCAGGATTTCTCATAAACCACCATTATTTTATCCCCATGTGTCTGTTTGAAAGGAGCTCATATAATAAACACAGCGCCCTCTGCTGAATGAAAACATTGCTGTATGATTTTCACACCCTCTGTAATCAACTGAATTTGAATTACACTGATTCTCGACTTAAAAATTGATTGGCATAGCACAAAAATAAATATCACAATATCGTGAGTACTAATGTTTCCCTCACTCCTAGTAAAGGACAAGCAGAGGAACAAATCAGAACTATAAATCCGAATATCCTGCAAAGTGATATCACGACATGTTTTCTTCCCTGAGTGTGGATCTGCAGGTAATCCACATGGCAACAAACCCCACCTTGACTGCGCTGCAAGTGATGCGACATGATGCCGACGCTTGTTGTGGCTGGGGTCAACAGGTCACAAAAATGAAGGAAAATTCTGACAAGCTGAGCCAGATGTCCCAAGCGTGTCCCCAGGGAGTGTGTCAATGTCTGTGTGTGTTAGGTGGGAGATGTCCAATGACAGAGCAGGTGGCTAAGCTAGTCTAATGTGTGCTCCCATGAGACCAAGCACATGCACGTGACACGCAGTCAATCATATATTTATCCCATCCCCCATTAAAAAAAAAAAGCCATGCCTCGATAACTCATATAAGAAAAGCCCTGCCATATTCACCTAGTTGTCATAGTGTCAACTGTTCTCTGTGGACACTCCCGTCCTCAAGATTCTTGTAATCATCAGAGGTCTGTCCCACATCACTAATGCTCGCTGCTGTTCCAAAAACTCCTTATACTTGTAAACAGCATTAGGCTAACGCTCCGATATAAGATGCACACAAAGTGGTGTGTAACTTGTAGAAAACACCTTTTTGCCATCACTTTCTTTGGCTAAGCTGTATGTTTATATGACCTTAGGACAAAGGACGTGTAACATATTAATGTGATATCTGTTTGGCCTCAGGAAATGAGCAGTTGGTGACTGTAATACACACACACACACACACACACACACACACACACACACACACACACACACACACACACACACACACACACACACACACACACACACACACACACACACACACACACACCCTCTTCTAGTGTCTCAGAGTGATAGTGATCTCCCACTCTCCAGTCAATAAAGGTCTGAATGATGAATTAAAGACCCAAACAACCTGCTAATGACAGGATGACATGGCAGCCATGCGCCATGCTTGGCTATCTCCTTCCACATCTGCACTCACCCGCTTCTCTCTCGTCAGTCATTCAACCCTGTTGCTCTCGTCTGTCCTCAAAAACTCGTCTCCTCACCTGACCCCGGTTAAACTACTCAGCAGTTCCCTCAATTTAATTTATTTAGTTTATACAGCACCAAATCACAACACAGCTGCCTCAAGGTGCTTCACACAAGAGAGGGCTAAGCTTATCAACCCCAAGAGCAAGCACACACCCTGGAGCAACCACCCTTGCTGTACTGTAAACTCCAAATATCGATCACACAAAAACCGGGGAGAGCTGACATTGCCATTTGGTATGCTTATGTATTTTGGGTCAAGGATGAACGCTGCGAAAACAGAAAGTTGATTGGTCTAATTGGAGAAATTAGCCATTTTAGCTAACCAGTAAACAATGGACATTGTGCTGCAATGCACTATGGGAGTTCGGGTTTAGGGTTTAAAATGTTCTTATTGTGGTTTATGTTATTTTAACAGTGTTGTCAGTGTTATTGATTCATTGCGTTTTTGTAGTTCAATTGGTTTAGTCAGTTTACTTAAGTGCCATTTGTCGTTACCATGTCGTCTGCCACCATCTCTATTTGTGCATGTGTAAAAATTAAAAGCACCTGCTTGCAGCAGAATGTAGAAAAAACAAAAAGCTCTGCATGTCTGTGACTGTGGACAGCTAACAAGTGCTATTTATTATGCTTATGTTTTTTTGGGTCAATGATAATGCCGCCAAAACAGAACGTTGATAGGACTAATTGCTAATTATATTCTGGACTAGCATGTCATTCCAGCAAGGGGCAGTAAATCATCTTTATATTAAAAGTGTGTATGCATGAGTTTATTTAGTAAATTCAATGTAAGTATATAAAATAACTGTAAATACCATTTCCATTGTGGTCCATTAAAAATCAAATGACAAAATAGAAGTAATAATAAAATTGATAATATAATAATTTAATGTATTTAACCTTTATTTAACCAGGTTAGTCCCACTGAGATCAAGATCTCTTTTATAAGGGAGACCTGGAAAATGATAAATTTTCCAATTCACCTAACCTGCATGTCTTTAGATGTGGGAGGAATCCAGTGCGCCCAGAGGGAACCCTCGCAAACACGGGGAGAACATGCAAACACCACACAGAAAGGCCACAGGTGGGAATCAATCCCACCACCTTCTTGCTGTGAGCAACAGTACCAACCACTAAACCACCGTGCTGCCCATTATAATAATAATGATAATAATAGTAATAGTGTGTATTTGATAACAAGAACCTAAACAATTTATAAATACATTAAAACAGTAAATTGACATTAAAATTTACATAATTAACAGGAAATAAAAGGGTTGAGTTCTTCTTCCAAAAATTGTTGTGATCTAAGGTTCTAAAAACCTTCTGGACTCACACGCCATTCCAACTCATGCTGTACTTAAGCTGTACTTAATTTATTACCACCCTTGAAAAATGTCAGTTACCTATTTTATAAACACTACTCAATCTAGAGCCCATGAATCCCCATGGGCAACACGCTAGTTACATAAAATAAAGCATTTGTTCTCCTTTACAGAGTCATTACAAGTCATGTTACTAAGAAATGACGATGCATTTTTTTTTCCCCTTCAAGTGGCTACACACCTCATCCCAGAGAGGTCACATCAGCACTGTCTGTGTCTGTGGACAAGTTAACTCAAAAACAGGTGCATGGATTTCCTTCCAAATTCATTCATCAATTTTCTGCTGCTTGTCTGTGCCGCAGTGGCAGTAAGACCAAGCAGCTCATCCCACACTTCCCTATTCTCAGCCAAGTTCTCCAACACTTTCTGGGGGATCCCAAGGCATTTCCAAGCTAACTGTGAAATATAATCCCCCCAGCAATGCCTGGCTTTTACCTGAAGCCTCCTCTAAGATGTACAGGATGTGCCTTTAAGACCTCCCTCGGCCTGGGGGACCAGGCTACTGGGGGTACCCTCACCACAGAGGAGGAGGATTTTCTTTCACCAAAACATAAAATCTAGGCCTGCATCTCAGATGTACCTTCTGGTAAACTGTATCTGAACTTTCAGGTCTTCTCTTAAAGAAAATCCTCCTCTGTACCACTTCATCATCAAGCTGTATAACTGGTGATATAAAATGCAAAACATGCACTTTGCACAATTTCTCCAATCACAGCCAGAGAAGCCTATAACTTTTTCTGTGTTGTCTGGCTTTCCTCACTCTTCTCCTTGCAGACTCACTCAGTTTTTGAGAACTATCGACTCCACACGATTTACCATAGAGTGCCATACTGTTTGTATTTCTTCATAATTTATGTAAATAAAGTCCAAGACATATGCAGAGACTTGGAAATGTTTATGTATCCATCCCCTGACTTGTCTGAAGAAAACTGGTAATTAAACGGATTATTTACAGGTATTATACCAAAGGGGCCCATTACTTATGCAACCCATCAATCATATTGGCTTTTATATTTTTAATTAATTAATATCTAGTTGTAGAGATTTGGTTTGAGTTTGGTTTGAGTTTAAGGAAGATCATTTTTAGAAATTTTTATACTGAGAAGCCTGACTCCATTAATTTATGCTTTCCCCCTGTTAACCCCCACTCCACCCCCAAAAAAATTATGCATGATGTTTTAATCCCACATTTTGTTTTTACAGACTGTTCAGATTGCTTAAGAAAGATGGAGGCTGTCATTTTCACAATCCAAAGTAATAGTGGTCCGCTGTAAAACTGAGTGACTTTCCAGCTCAAGACAATTTTGGAAGCTTACCTCATCTCAGGGATCAACTGGTCTGGTTCACAATGCTATCAGTAAAATAAGTGCATTTTATTCCAGCTAGATGCATTTAAAGTCACTGACCTTGACTTGCTTGTTGATGCTGGGATCACTGTGGAATCAATGGATGTCATGACTGCAGCATGTGAAACACAGAAGTTAGAGTGTCTGAATTTGGAATTGCCCTGAACCAAGACTAGGATTCAGGCCTTCAGAAGTGTACTTGTATGGATTGAAAGTATTGAACTTGTTGAGAGATGTATTTATCTTGGCAGTGACATTCATGTCTCTGGATCCTCAGCCTTTGAGATTGAGAAATGTCTGGGAAGAACTTATGGAGTCATGAGGTTCCTGGACAAAGATGTTTTGTGATGTTGACACCTTTTGCAGGAGCAAGAAGGTCCAGGTCTTTAGGTCCCTAGTGTTTCTTGTCTTCCTCTACAGTGGTAAAACTTGGATACTAACCTTTCATACTTGGTCTCTCCTGAGGATTCCTGGGTACTCTTGGAATGACTCTATTAAGGAAGCGCATACTTGGGGAGACTCAGATGAAACATACCACATGCATTGTGTGGAAATACTAGCTTCTGCATTCTGACCATGTGGTTTCCTTCTCTGAACTTGTTCTAGCAAGCAGTTTAGGGCCCCAGAAAATTGAAACCACCAAGGAGATCCTGTAGCCCCTGTATCACTTGGCAGAAGCGGATAGATGACCACTTTTGGAAAGTGGGGATGGAGCAGTTGTCTGCAAGGTGGTGGATAATGTGCCGGGCACCATCAGCACTTGCTCTCAGACTTGAGGTGATGGTGGATTAGTGGTTAGCACTGGTGCCTCACAGGAAGAAGGTCATTGGATCGCTTGCCACTCTTTTTGTGTGGAGTTTGCATGTTCTCCCCATGTGTGCGTGGGTTTTCTCCGGGCACTCCGGTTTCCTCCCACAATCAAAACATACTTATTTTGGGTCTGCTCCTTTCTCTGCCCTTAACCAAGGCAGCGGCTCTACTTCTGGAGTTGGTCTCCGTGTGCCTGACTGTGGCTGATCACTGCTCCTAGTGGGTGGATTGTATCTAACTGTAATTAGGAGTGGTTAAATGCAAAAGACAAATTTCACTGTATGTATGTAGGTACAATGACAAAGGCTCTTCTTCTAATTCACTTAGTTGAAATGGAGGTATCAACAACCCAGCAAAAATGATGAAAAAAAAGAAAAGAAATAATCACAAGACTCTTCCTACATTTGTTTTTCTTTCCTCTGAAGTTCCAGTGTAGGTGGTCAAGAAAAGTATAGGAACGGATGCTTTTATGACATGCACATGCAGTACTTTTACAAACACATGCAGTTGAAAACTCTATTTTGACCCTGAAAATGTGTCAGGCTTAACTACTTTACCTAAGGAAGAAATACAATTATGTCTGAACACTGAATTTTAATTTTAATTTGGCAACTGACCAAGATGAATCATTCTTTAGGGATTGAGTGTTTACTCTCACCTTGTTTATGTTGTACCTACAATTATCACTAATATAGTGTTTCATTTCTCATTCAAAGACTCATCAACATTCAGGAAACTATTGTGAGATCAAACAGTGTTTACTCTTTATGTACTGCATATTAGTCAGCCATTTATCTAAAATCTGACCTGAAAGCATGCTGCTAACACAGAAGGCTAACCAAAACCAGGTGGATGGGTGCGTATGTGTGTATACGTGAAGGGAAGGAGAGAGAGCAACAGAAAATGGTATGGGTGTTAGATGATGTCTTGTGCCTGGGCAGCATCAAAGAATCTCATTAAATAGTGAAGCTTTCACAGGCTGAGTGGTGAGATCTTCAAGATCACAGCCACTTTCTCTGTGGACTGGCTAAAAAGGAGGTGTTTGGTGTTCCTAAAATTTAACATTAATTTGTTTCACAAAGAATAAACAGAGGGGTTTTTTTTCTTTTTCCTCAAATATAATGCAGAAGTGCTGAAAACTGCAGAGGAAGGAACTGGTACCTTGAACTAATTTGTTTTATATTTCTAATTTTTCACTAAAATTGGGAAATATAATAGGCCATCAGTTTGAGTGTGAAGAAGCTCTTTATTAAGTATAGTGCTGTTTAGTGTGATTGGAATATAGAGTCTCGCCCTGCCCTTTACCAGAAATAACAAGCCTTTGACTGCATTAACTTGTTAAATTAGGATGTGTGTGTGCATGTGTTTTGCACGTGCTGGAAAAAGTGCAGTGGTCTCCATTTTCCAATCCCAGGATGGTCAGCACCTCTTTTATGAACAACTCCCTAATTAGATAAGCACCACACAACTAATTACTTAACTGGAGCAGAGTCTTCAAATTGGAAATGATGCAATGGGAATCCAGGAAAACGTTTCATGGTTTGCAAATACCAATACGTGAATGTCACCATGTAAACAGTCACAAACACTTTGTAACCCACAGTAGCCTTGTTATGTAGACATCAGCCAATCAACACTGTCCCATGCAGCTTTATCAGATCTATTTTAAGTTGCAGACCTTTGGATTAAAGACATATTTTCACAATGAGGGCATTTACGGATGGTTACAAACTCCTTCAAAGGGTCATTTGAGGCTTAATACCCTTCTTTTTGGCTAGTGTTAGACTAGAGTTTGACTGAAGGTCAGCTGTCATCACAGACTGTATGCATACTGGACAAAACCTTGTAACATCACCACTGAACCACCCGAAAAGCTGGTTTACAGTTCAGATGGGCAGCTCCAAGTGTCACCATTTTGGCAATCCACCATAGTCCTGGCTAACTCATAAATGGGTAAAGAGGTGGACTGTAGGCAAGACTAGCGTGACATGGGCAAGATGATTGAAACCCTTACACACCCTCCATCTCAGACTTACCAAACGAGGTAAAGCTAACAGGGTAATCTTGGTTTGGATGTTTTATTAATGCATATTAGGCTGGGTGGTGGTTTTTCATAATGGGTGGCTTGTGTGTAAAAATTCTGCCCAACATATCGCGCCAGTAACCGTTCATTAACAGCAGTGCTATCATCAAGTTGTCAAGAACTGCTAAGTGCTAACAGTGCTAAAATACAAATTTAATTATACTAAAATTTCACTCAACAGTAATCCTGCAGCACAGACTTCTTACACAGACTGTTACAAATAGCAACACTGCAAACTGTAGTATCTCAGATATTACGGTTTGCAGTGTTCATTGAAACTGACCACACACCTACACTCAACAAAAATATAAATGCAACACTTTTGGTTTTGCTCCCATTTTGTATGAGATGAACTCAAAGATCTAAAACCTTTTCCACATACACAATATCACCATTTCCCTCAAATATTGTTCACAAACCAGTCTAAATCTGTGATAGTGAGCACTTCTCCTTTGCTGAGATAATCCATCCCACCTCACAGGTGTGCCATACCAAGATGCTGATTAGACACCATGATTAGTGCACAGGTGTGCCTTAGACTGTCCACAATAAAAGGCCACTCTGAAAGGTGCAGTTTTGTTTTATTGGGGGGGGGGGGATACCAGTCAGTATCTGGTGTGACCACCATTTGCCTCATGCAGTGCAACACATCTCCTTCGCATAGAGTTGATCAGGTTGTCAATTGTGGCCTGTGGAATGTTGGTCCACTCCTCTTCAATGGCTGTGCGAAGTTGCTGGATATTGGCAGGAACTGGTACACGCTGTCGTATACGCCGGTCCAGAGCATCCCAAACATGCTCAATGGGTGACATGTCCGGTGAGTATGTCGGCCATGCAAGAACTGGGACATTTTCAGCTTCCAAGAATTGTGTACAGATCCTTGCAACATGGGGCCGTGCATTATCCTGCTGCAACATGAGGTGATGTTCTTGGATGTATGGCACAACAATGGGCCTCAGGATCTCGTCACGGTATCTCTGTGCATTCAAAATGCCATCAATAAAATGCACCTGTGTTCTTCGTCCATAACAGATGCCTGCCCATACCATAACCCCACCGCCACCATGGGCCACTCGATCCACAACATTGACATCAGAAAACCGCTCACCCACACGACGCCACACACGCTGTCTGCCATCTGCCCTGAACAGTGTGAACCGGGATTCATCCGTGAAGAGAACACCTCTCCAACGTGCCAAACGCCAGCGAATGTGAGCATTTGCCCACTCAAGTCGGTTACGACGACGAACTGGAGTCAGGTCGAGACCCTGATGAGGACGACGAGCATGCAGATGAGCTTCCCCGAGACGGTTTCTGACAGTTTGTGCAGAAATTCTTTGGTTATGCAAACCGATTGTTTCAGCAGCTGTCCGAGTGGCTGGTCTCAGATGATCTTGGAGGTGAACATGCTGGATGTGGAGGTCCTGGGCTGGTGTAGTTACATGTGGTCTGCGGTTGTGAGGCTGGTTGGATGTACTGCCAAATTCTCTGAAACGCCTTTGGAGACGGCTTATGGTAGAGAAATGAACATTCAATACACGAGCAACAGCTCTGGTTGACATTCCTGCTGTCAGCATGACAAGTGCACGCTCCCTGAAATCTTGCGACATCTGTGGCATTGTGCTGTGTGATAAAACTGCACCTTTCAGAGTGGCCTTTTATTGTGGGCAGTCTAAGGCACACCTGTGCACTAATCATGGTGTCTAATCAGCATCTTGATATGGCACACCTGTGAGGTGGGATGGATTATCTCAGCAAAGGAGAAGTGCTCACTATCACAGATTTAGACTGATTTCTGAACAATATTTGAGGGAAATGGTGATATTGTGTATGTGGAAAAAGTTTTAGATCTTTGAGTTCATCTCATACAAAATGGGAGCAAAACCAAAAGTGTTGCGTTTATATTTTTGTTGAGTGTAATTATTCATTCACTTTATGGCTTGAAATACCTCAAGCTGAACCTCCCAAAATACAGTTATCATGAATGGGCAAACTTTCTACAGAGACCAAAACTGGTTTTTGTAACAGGCTGTAAACATGTTTGTTTCTTCTGTAACGTTTGAGATTTTAACATGGGCTTCTTTGGGAGCCAGCTTCAAGTGGCTACTGATGGAACGGTATAACTTGGTGCTGCCATTTGTTTCACGTTTCTGCCGCTTGGGTATAGTCATGAAGTTAAAATTGCTATGATGGAACTAGGGACTAGGAAACTAGGGAATGCATTACATCTTTACAGGCACAGATGAACAAGTGTCTATGTGTGTAGAAGACTGAAAAGTACAGGGGACGGAGGGTAAGAAACTTCTGTTTGCGTGGTCTTCTGGAGAGTATATTAATAAAGGTCATGGCCATGTGTGCACGTGTTAGTGTGTCTCATCGAACTTCAGTTGTAGACTAATAAACTTGGCACTGTGTGATATATTAACATGCTTTTTTCCTGTTGTAGTCTATCTCACTGGACAGAATAATGTGAAAAAACATGAGTGACGCCATCATTTTCATCTAAAGATGAACAAAAAGTTTAAAATTCTCACTTCAACTAGGTGCCAATTTAAAAAAAAAATCAATATGATGTCATTATGTTACAGTTAAGATCAAATTTTTCATAAGTCCCTAAACTGAGCTGGCCTTTAAAATGGTCTATTACTGCATGTGATATTGGTGATGGAACCATTTTTCCTCAGTAGGTTACAACGGATGTAGAGTGTATGACATGGTGCATATTATTTTACTATTGAAAAGGAAGCATTCAGCTTCATTCTGGACCTCAATCAATTTGATGAGGTCAGGCCAGGTCTTGGAGAATGTGCTGGCTGCACTTGTGCCACACTTTGAAACAGGCTTAGATTGACACAAAATCATTCCAATGATATCTGCTGTTCATCTAAAAATACAAAGTCCCTGAGACATCTAATCACTGCCTTGTGCGCACTAGTTAACGTTCAACTCTCTAAACAATGAGGTAACACAGGAAGCATCAGGACCTTAAAGATTTGGCATATCCAAACACCTCTGTCCAGTGACTTCATAACTCCACTATCAGAAATCTTTCAATTTCAAAATCTGAGGAACCAGAAACATGAATGCCTGCTGAGAAAAGTAAATCCTTCTACAGGTTTGATACTTTCACCATTACACAGATACATTTCAAATGGCTGAATCCGGGAAGTCATTGACAGCCTGGATCTTCATCTTGATCCAGAGCAACCATAAAACCAGACATTTAGACTTCTTGCTCAGTTTCTCAGTTGAAGTAATTAGGGAATCCATTAATTCTGCGAATATCACAGCCTTGTCAGCAAAGTCAAGGTCAGTAAACCTTTCCTCAACAACAAAGGTACCTTAGCTGCTGGACTTCACAAACTTTTTCAACACCAGGTCTGAGAATCCAATAAACAGAAAACGAGCCAGAATGCATCCCTGACAAATGTCAGAATTTACTGGGGAAAAACTCAGAGACTCAACTCTGCAACAGCACTAATAGTACCTATAAACCAGATATGATGTTCAGCAGCTTTTTGGGGAACCCACCAATTTTCAGGATGGCCTGAAAGAAATATGCTACTTGAAGAGTGGATATATTACTTTAAAAGACTGTGCAGGCAGAAAAGCTTTCCAAGATGTAAGTTGCATTGGAGCCCATTGTAGCCCCATGACGGACACTAGATATCTTTAGGTGTTATGTCCTGGTATTATGGTAACTAGATACAATCTACAATACTAAAGAGAAATGTGCCTGACAACATTCTTAAGATTCTGACTGTAATGGCAAAGAAAATCCCAAATATTAATTGTATGAGTATGGAACAGTATCAGTACACTTTAATTATGTGATTTCTTCCAACAGATTCACGTGAGACAAATACAACAAAGAAAATGGATTGCCTTCTTCAGTATCTTCATGGTCCTTTCAGAAGGATGCCCTGTTTTGTCTGACCTCTGAGTGTGCACGGAAAAAGCAACACAGACGTGTTTCCAAACTGCTCGCCAATGGTTGTAAAAGCAAACCTGGATGACGAACGCAGCCGCCTTTAGTGAGCAATCTGTTTCCCTTGTTTTAGGGAGCTTCAATCTGCTCAGTTTAATCAGCTGGTTTTTCTCCAACTTCCACTTAATGAATTTGAACTTACTTAAATCTCATTTCTGAGCATCTCCCATAGTGATTACAATAGAACAGAGTCTTTATTGTCATTGCACATGTATACATACATACAAAGAAATTTGTCCTCTGCATTTAACCCATCCTGGTGAGGAATTATCCACCCACATTTTAAAGCTACAATTTGTAGGATTAAAGGGTGTTTATTAGCAGAGATGGAATACAGCATTCATAACCATCTGTTCACTGGTGTATAATTACTGACAACAACTTCTTCTTAACTGGCAAAATAATTTGCAACAAAAATTGGGAGAATCTGTCCCAAAAATATATACAGTATTTTTTTTATGTATTCTGGACCATAAAAAAGAAAACTAAATGAAAAGGACGACCAATCTGGAAAATGTATCAGCCGTGGTGACTCAGTGTATGTTTGCTGAACGTACATCAGCTTACAGGCAGCAGGTTAATTGATAAGGGGTGACCTAAAAAACGATTACCAATCACAGAGGGTAAAAGGTGGCTGTCAATCATGTGTCCACTTGACCCGAATGAAGACAGGATCAAATCTTGCATGGCCAATTTCAGTGCAATCTAGTCTATGTAGCAGAGATAGCACGGCTGCTGTGGGGTTAAACATGTCATTCTGCAGATATCTTTATAGAAATGATTGTGTTATAAGGTCCATAGCTGCAAAAATGACAACCACACCAGGAAGAATCAGCATCCCATTACCCGAGGACAACAAAGGGTCATGCGGGGTTGGCAGAATTCAGCATGCACCTCCACTGATATTGCAGAACCGGCACCACTTAGGACAGGAGGTCACCTAATCACCTTGCCGAGCCATCTCCAAGGGAAATAAGGGAAAGCAAGAAGTGAGGAAAGCGGATGGGGAAAAAAAAAAAATCAACTTTAAATTTGCCGTGATGAAAAATCAATAACACGGTAATTGCTTGGCTTATCACAGTGCAATAAAACAAATTGGGAAGAGAAGGAAGGCAAGAGGAGAGCTGGCGGCCGCGATGCGCGGCAGGGTTTTTTGGCTGCAGTGTGCGTCGCTGAGCGTAGCACGAGCAGGGAGAGGAGTTTGGGCTTCATTGGGCCAAGGCAAGGAAAAAAGGTCTCCTCGTGATAATTAATTCTTCTCACACTGATTTTCTGCCAAATTTATTTCCCTGGGGACCATAACCCTAATTCAGTGCTTACAAGCCTTGCATAACTAATCATTGCAACGTGGGGGGAAAACGACAAACCTGAATGAATAGTAAGAAGCACAGCGGAAATAAAGGGATGGCGGGACTAAATCTGCGGCACTATTCACCTCTAAATCAATCATTCAGTAAAGTCAGAATAATCAAAAATAAATGCAAAATTTTCCTCTGTAGGACCTTCCACACACATTTTAAACAAACCCTTACAGTTTAATTGATTGCCAGGGAACTCCTTTTAGCACTATTCATCCTGTACCGTACAGGCACAAAGCATCCTTTAATTCCTGGAATGAACAGAAAGCATGAAGTCAATGAAGTGTCGGTTCAATATTCCTCTGACTGTTCCTGGCATGATTGTGTTGAACATAATAACACAACAAATAAGGCCATTTATCTGAAGTAACGACAGGAGATGAGGCTAACTCCACTAATCAATACCAAATCAATACAAACCAGATTTTCTTACATCAAAATCACTGAGACAGATCTTCCTTCAGCGCAGAGTGCACAAGAGCAATACAGTGCCTCCCTCGGGTCCCAAGGTGGATTATATGGCCAGTGAAAAGAACAGTTTAAAAAAAGTACAACGGCCGATCCTGAGCCAGGATGCTGGGAACTATAATTATAGCTTGGTATAATTCAGACACCCCTCCATAGTGAATCATGTTTTCCTTAATGTGATGAGATCATGGACAGCAGATTACTCATGTTTACTAGTAGCTGAATTTCAACACTTGTCCTTCAAGTGGCGGCACGAGCAGTGCCAATGCTGCACGGTGAGGAAGCGTGGCACGCCACGCCATGGCCCCGGTAATTAAAACATTTAAAGCAGAGCCAGCCCCCCTGTGCTCCCAGGGTGTGATATGGGGGTCACGCGCCTGTAGATTCTAATTTGTGCACCATTTGTATTCATGACAGGCACATGCTAAATATTTAACAGCAGCTCAGCAGGAGTTTTGTATTGTTAGGCTTTCCAGGTCAAATAATTTGATTTTGAGGCAGATTACATTAAGCGTCAGTGTCCAAGGCACCACTCTCACTTGCCTCTCATTTCCTGTCTTTTATTACAACAGAGATAGGCCAGAACTGAAGGGATAAGGCTTTGTATAATACAAGAGCTTATTATCCACGGATTAGTTATTATTTTCAATTAGAAAAAAAGGATCACATCATTTATTACAAACGTTCACGCCCGCATTACACCCAGACACCTTTGCACCATGAGTGTAATGAATGGCTGAGCGGAAATTTTAGCTGTCTGACAAATTGTTTAGCAGAGAGCATGCAATCGAATTGAACATGAGAAATATCATTTCAAACAAATGATGGTGCGGGCGTGTGCATCTGTAATGACATGTCACTTGTACTAAATGTATGTGATTGAGGTTATTTATTTATTTTTGGGTGCATGCATGTTAAACACGTAACACCAGAAACTAAATCCAGACATCCTCTCTGTTTCAGCTATTCCAGGTCGGGCGGTGATTGACAACAGAGCTAGTTAAACGATGATGAGGCGTTAATGGATGCTACTGTAGGTCGAGGAAAAGAGGTAGGAGAGCAAGCTGGAGGGGAGCTGTGGCTGAATATTTAATGGTCATATAATTCCTGAACGCACGCACGCACGCACGCACACGCACACACACACACACAGAGAAAGGTACATGCCCAACCCATGACCTGTCCTACACACCGCGTAATTAGGGAAACAGTCCTTTCCTTTAGCTGCCAAAAGAGCAAATGGTAGGTATATATTCCCCTAATGATATGGGTTAAAGAGCTATTATATGTCTCATTAAAATATATGATCTCCCAATCTGGTGGCGTTTTGACGTAATGGAGACAGCATTTGTGCTAAAATATCGTCTGTGGGCTGTACGGGAGCGTTCAATTCATATCAGTATAATTCAGTATGTCAGACAATGGCTGCACAAATGAAAAGATGATAGCCCATTGCCTCATAACACACACACACACACACACACACACACACACACACACACACACACACACACACACACACACACACACACACACACACACACACACACACACACACACACACACACACACACACACACAAAGTCTTGGCTTTTGCAAGATGAGTGTTAAACGTGTGTGTGTTTAAGGTCTTTTGAAGTGGCGCATCTGTGTGGGAATGAACTGGGGTTATGGAGCATTTGACACCAATTTCCATGCAGACTGCTTGAAGTACTACTGGACAACTGTAAAGAAAAGCAAGAGAAATTAACAAAAGGTCTCAATATAGCCGAGAGGACTTCATGTGATTAGCACAAATAAAATTCGAATCAGTTTGACCCCCCCCGTCTGCTAAATTCTTCAGAAGAGACTATTCAAGTCAGCCCTTTAAGGTTTGCCATACTCTAACCAATTGCGTAAACTGATTAGTAACACATTGAAATAATTGGTCTGGCGGTAAAAATCGACTAATTCACTGGTCTTTGGAATGTTTATGAGTTCAATGGTACGAATATTTCATGAGGTGAAAGCTGGAACATACCATTCAACGAGGGGAAGCCGAGTTGAATGGTATGTTCCAGCTTTGACTGAATTAAATATTCGTTCCATTGAAAGAATATAAAAACATTAATTATTTGTTTTATATAACGGCTAAAATAGATCCTTGTCATCTGATATTTTATTAATTTATAAACAATAGAAAACGGACTTACATTTTGGTGTTCCACTGCTGCTAAAGTACAAAGTGTGACGTGTAGTTCAGTGATGCTGTGCACTGACTTCGAACTTCCATTAAAAAAAAAAACTCTGTTGTTCCTCAGCCCAGACAAAAATCACATCAGCGTGAACAGGTCTTCATGCTTCCAGATGGCTTACAGTGGAATGGATTGTGTGTGTGTGTGTGTGTGTGTGTGTGTGTGTGTGTGTGTGTGCGCGTGTAGCAGCGTCAATTAGCTCAATCCAATCATCGTGTCGTTGTCCCCCGCAGGCACACACAACCGGGTCGGTCGGCTGTGTATGTCCTCAGTGCAGCGAAAAAAAAAAAAAAAAAAAAAAAAAATCACAACAGAAATGAGTCCAGCTTTTCTTTCTCCCTGCTAACAGCCTCCAGACATCAACACCAAGGAATGAATGCACTGTATATCAGGTGCAGAGAAATGTACTACATAGCCAAAATGTCACTGCTAATGTTCCCTAACAATGCAATTGATACTTCTCACCCGGGTGTCCCTAAGTAACCGCTCATTTGACACAAAGTCATTTCAGTGGTACACAAGGAGCTTCCATCTGAAGAGACCTAGTACCAAAGACATCTAGTAGTTGCCTTAGGTCACTGGTGAACATCCAAGACCCTAAAGGCTTGGACCTTCCTTCTGCAAAGGTATTTACATCAGCAAACACCTCTGTGCAGCAAATTCATGACTTCATAAACTCTTTCCAGGCATCTTTTGATCTCAATTCCTGAGGACCCAGAGACATGAATGCCACTGCCAAGATAAAGGATAATTGCTGAGATTTACGAACGTTGGTTGGAAAATACAGTTTCAGGCAGGGGGTTAGCATCATTCATTTCACAGATCCAGTCAGGGAGAAGCAGCTCGCCAATGCAGTTTGACCCAACTCCCTACAAAAAGTCAGTCATTTTTCATCTTATTCATTTGAGAAATAGGGATCTCAGAAAAGGCTAATTGTTATGGTTCCTTCCATGGGTTAAAGACTTGCACTGTCATCCAAATCTACACCTCTCTTCCTCACTGTCCTAATTCCCTGTTACTTATTGTAGTTCATACAAGCACCTTGAACTCATATTTTTCACTCCTGTGGTTTATGTTTTCTGTTCTCTGAGTAGATCTCGTACTTGTGGCAATAACACGTCAACCAAACCAGTTCCAACGAGACTGACTGACATTTGGACCATCAGGCAGTATTTGACTACATAGTAGGTTTGTCCACATATTAAGAATAGTCCTTGAATTTATAATTATTTTAGTTGCGTAATTAATTTTGGCCTCAGAAACCGGAGGGTCTGTGAGTAAAAAATAGGCGTAATTCCTTAATGCAATATTTTTGTTAAAGACCAACACTGAATTAAAGCTTAAAGTTGTAACTGCTTCTTGACTGCATCATTTGAACTCCACTGTGGTGGTGGTGGTGGTATATACAAGCAAAATTCCAAAACTAGTCACTGTCCAAATACCTAGGCAGTGCTTCAATTGTTAGTTTGGGCCTTTGGCATTTTTATGCAACTTATTTTTTTTGTTCTGAAAAGGCATCAGAAACTATCGACAGACACATAAGGCTTGTTTCCACCACAGGAACATGAGATCCATTTTAGTGGGTCCAACATCTTTGGTCATGTGTCCACTGCAGTGACCACTCCTGAAAGGTGATTTTTCTAAGCCTTTTCGGAAGTGGGAAAAAATATTACTGCTCCAAGGCAGGTACTTCTATGTGGCCCTGAAATGCTGTTGGGTGGGGCTCAATGCAGATTGGACAAACTTGCATAGGAGATGAGAATAAACAAAAAGCGGCATTTCTAAGAGGGAGTATCAGAAAAATCAATGAGTGGATAGCAGAGGTGATAAATGGACTGAAGAGGAGGTACACAAAATGGACAAAGTCCAGCGAAGATTCAAGTCCTCGAAGAGGAATAAGAAAATCTACGTCACGTTGGTTTTGTGTTTAATCCACTGGATACCAGTGGATTAAACACAAAACAGAGACTGTTGCGCACCTGCAATGTGGGGATCAGTTTTTTGTTCAACCTTAGACGTTGCAGTGGAATTGCCAGACTACAAGCACCTGAAGGATCACAGGTTCAGACTACAAAACCAATCCAACACTGGACCACAGGCCTTCATGCACTGGCAACATATAAGACTTATAATACAATAGTTTGTAGTACTAGCACTGGGAATTGAGTTGGAATCCAAATAAAAATGACTCCTTTTGCCTTCTGAACAGTGCATTAATGTTGGATACTAGTGATAACTAATAAGCATGTTGTCTTGCACCTAATATTTAAATTTGCTTGCTAACTATTGCCAGCATTACATACTTGCTGTCACCTTGAGCCTGGTGGGTCTTCACCACAGTGGAGACACAATGGCTGAGAAGGCCAAATATCGGGCTGTTCCTGGAAACGTTCACAAAATCTGGGGAGTAGGTCATGTTCCTATGATGGTTACGGACCTATAGAAATTCAGAGTTTCTCTGGGGAAACCCTTCTGCACGTTTCCTCGTGAAATGCCGCAAGATAAAGTGTGAAACTGGTGCTATTTCATTCCAACTTCTACTTCCTTCCTTAATGAAACCACTTTTATTGCACCCAACTGTAGGTTACAATCACACTGTTCTGTGAAGTGGCCTGAAACTTGATCCATACAGGGGCAAGAAAGGTTGGAACAAAAATTTACACTATCACATCAGCAGGTGATTCCACGGATGAACTCCTCGGCTCTTCTAAAAGTGGTGTCAATGACTGAAGCCAGCTGGTGGTGCCTGTGGCTGCAATTTAAACCTGCACCCTCTTGGCCCTTTATGTAACACATTTGAGACCACTGTTACTGTGAATCTGCAACAGTGGCTCCACTTATCGTTTGACTTCTGAAAAGAGTCGGCACTGAATGCAGTCGACACAAACACATTGTGTTGCACTGGCAGTCGGTCTGTCTTATTATAGCAGGACACACTGTGCTTGCTAAAAGCCTCCTGGGCACACAAACAACATCTCTCAGCTTTAATAGTCTAAACAAGGCATGCAGCTAACAAAGGACTCATCTTCCCCTCTCATTCGCTCATCCTTTCATATTACATGTTTCCTTTTTCAACTGCTAGCATCATCTGGCTGCCCTTAACCAGAGAGCCAAACACTCCTTTCAAGAAGAAAGTACTTTGTTAACTGATGACCACAGGGCCAGTTATTGATCCTCGCCTCTTTCTCTTCCTAAGTAAACCCTGCTGATAAAATACTTCTTTTCTTGCAGGGCTACGCAATACGCAGCCACAGCTTGCTGCAATAATAGCTTGCATATCATAGTGTGGACATGAATCAGATATCAATGGTTTTGATTAGTCCTAAACTAACTCAACAACACATTGCCAGTCTACGATGTGAATCTATTTATGAACGAGAAGTGTAGGTGGTAGTTTTCTTCACTTCTCCCCTCAATTCTCTTTAAAGGTTCTCTCATTTCAGTTGACTTAGTGGTTCAAGTGGAAACTTTCTAGTTGTGAAGACCTCTAACAGCCCCTGTGGGGAATAAAGAAAGTCCTGATGATCTGATGTTTAACTGCAGCAGTAGCCCACCTCCTCCATTTACTTGTGCTGGGAGGAAGAACAGTAGATGATAAAGCTCGCCGACTCCGATTTTGTGCTAATGTGTTTGTGACACACTAATAACTTACATTTACAAAGCATGGGCAAGTTATCAGGGCATTTGGTCAAGCCTCACAGATCTAACATTGTATATGTCTCTGTCCAGGGGAAGCACTAATATGATCATACTGTGCCTCAAAGGTTGTGCCTCCAAACCACACAGTCATGCATTACTCCCATACACAATCAGATACTAGGAGTTTATACTAATACTGATCTTATTTTGAGTTTCACATGTTGACTAGATATAACCAATCCTGCACAATTACTAACTTGCTAATTTGTTTTCAATGCTTACTGATAAAAACAAGTTAAAGTAAAAATACTAGTTACATTTTACGATGATAACAGAAATGCAGATGCTATCAATGCAGATTAAGTCAATACTGCTGCCTATGAGCACGACACTCAAGGTTGTAGAAGCTACAAAGCTATGACCAAATGTCCACCCAAAGTCCTCACAACTTAAAGACAGAGTTACTGCCACCAGGGTCACCAACCCGGCTTTTGGAGATCATCTACCCAGCACGTTTTCCAAATATGCTTGCTGCGAGCACAGCTGATTAGTAGTATGGTATTTCTTAGCTCTTGATTGGTTGAACACACCTGACTTGGTCAATTGGCAGTAGGTGGAGCAGGTAGAATAGAAAAACACCCAGGACAGGTGACCTCCAGAAGTAACGTTGGTGACCCTTTACCTACGCCATCCATCATGTTTAGAAATTTCATTTGGTTTTTGGAAGAGCATGCTTTTTTAAATGTGAGCTAAAAATGTCACAGTGCTTTGGTACTGAGACGGTGCATCACAAAGATGTGTACCTCCTCAATTGTGAGATTTAAAGTGCATCTGGAAAGTATTTACAGCACTTCACTTTTTCCACATTTTGTTTTGTGGCAGCCTTATTCCAAAATGGATGAAATTCATTTTTTTCTTCAAAATTCTACTCACAACACCCCATAATGACAACATGAAAAAAAAGTTGTTTTTTTTAAATCTCACATTTATAATTTTGTCTCAAAGGTAATTATATATATATATATATATATATATATATATATATATATATATGTGTGTGTGTGTTGTAATGCATTAGTAAAACAGTTGCATTTTCATTCCTTCTTATGAGTTAGATAATGTATCTGTAAAGTTATGTTTATTATAGATGTAACATCTCATCACAATTGTTCAGATGCCTTGCGCGTAATGACACGCAGTGTTTTGACTAGGTTGTGCAATGTTCACAATTTGTTCACAAAATGAATGCTTGCCAGAAGTTTTGAACATTTCAAAATTTTATTTGCACACTGGCACGCAGCTGCACACAGTTCACACACAGTTTATAACAGTTTATGACAAGTTTACTCATTGGCACGCCAGATTACATGCCAGTGCGGCGATCAAATTTGTGCAAGTGTCCAGGTGCCTCAAGGCTGTAACATAACAAAATGTGGAAAAAGTGAAGCTCTGTGAATACTTTCCAGATGCACTGTATTCTGAGGAGCTCAAGTGCCTGTGTAGGAGAGCTATGATGATTCCACTGAGTGAATACCTTAAGTCGAATTAAGTACAAAGCCTTCAACACTGAAATGGTTAACACACAAAAAAACAAAAAGCACTGATTAAAAGTTACTGATATTCTGCATTTTATAGAGATACAGATCATTTGGGTTGAGTGATTTTATTACCTACTAACATGGTAGCAGTAAACATTTTTTGCAGCTACAAATAAAGTTAGTAAGATGTAACTCGTGTCGATATGCACTTAACAGAAAATCCTGTAATGACAGCTGTCGTCACGGCTCTTTACTCAAGTGTTTTTTCTATTTACTGCCAGATGCTTTCAGTAAATAGTTGCTGACGACTCCAACTGCTGTTACTGAGACTATTCTGACAGAATGTGTGCCAATAGAAAAGCTTTTTCACTGCCCGTAGAAGAGTGCACACTACAGGTAACAGTGTAAACTAAGTTTAAATAGGTCTGAAACACCAGAGTTTTGACCTTGATGTCTAATTGATCAAATTGATCACTTGTCACTATCTTAATCACAACAAAACCTAACAGTGTTTAGCTTTTTCTGGCAATAATGTGTCAGCACGCTGGTGAAAAATTACTTTGAAATACAGCCGGTCCATAAGTATTTGGACTGTTCTGTATTTTTGCCTCTGTACACCACCAAAATGGTATTGAAATGAAACAATGAAGATGTCTTTGTAGTATAAATAAAGTCAAGGAGTTCAACAAAAAATACTGCATTAACTATTAATTACAGCCATTTTTATACATCAGATCTCCATTTTCAGAGGTCATAACTAATTGAACAAACTACACTGTCAAGTCGGGGGATTGATACATGAACGTTTTAAAGTCACTGAATATGTCTTGGACTTCAATTACATTTACTGTGTGGTAAATCTGCTTGGAGTAGGCAGTTCTCAAAAGCTGAGTAACCATGGAAGAAGATGACCTGTGAGGGAAGCCATCAAGACACCCATGATAATGCTGAAAGAGTTATACACTTCTGTAGCTGTGACTGGAGAAACTGCATATTGCAACTTCTGTCTGTTGCTGTTCTTAGAAAATCTTACACTGTGCCACTCCACCATGAAGCTGTATAGCTGGTAAGAGAACAGACAAACACTGCATCAAACATAGTGGGCATCTCCCATCAATATAACTCCTTCAGAGATGTCATGAGAGGCTTCCCTCACTCATCTCCTTGCTGCACAATCACATAGTTTTTGAGAATGGGAATGGCAACAATGTCTTCAATACTATTTAGTTCTGGCTATACCCCTTTAAATGGACTGCATTTATATAGCGCTTTTCTATCTGCATCAAAAGCTCAAAGTGCTTTGCAATTATGCCTCACATTCACCCATTCACACAAACACACTCACACCCCGATGTCAAGGTGCTACCATACAAGGTACTCACTACACACCGGGACCAACTTGGGGATTAAGGACCTTGCCCAAGGGCCCTTAGTGATTTTCCGGTCCGGCTGGGATTTGAAACAAGGATCCTCTGGTCTCAAGCCCAATGCTTAATTACTAGAGCATCACCTCCGCAAACAACAACAACATAATAATCAAGTATTGGCAAGTTGATCAGTTGATTATAAAGTTGTATCAGGAAGAACAGAAGCCACTGGTACACAGACAAGCCAGAAAAAAAGTGCTAACGTCTGTTGTCTTAGAAAATAGCTGTCAGTAAAATAAGATGTACAACACATCTATGTATTGTCCAGAGATATAACAATGACTATCAACGTTCTTTTATTTACTTAAAACTATGAATGAATTTGTGACTTTAATACATATTAATATCTTTTTCTGGCAGGGTCATGTTTTATTGTTTTAGCAGATAAGTGGCAGAGGCTATACCACAAAAACTTTGCAAAGCAAATCTTTCCTGATTAGAATAAACAAATGAATGATGTAGCACGGTTAATTCTGTAAGGTCTTCATTTATTTGCAAGATCAAAAACAATTAAGTGGATCAACACCTGAATACTTGCACCTATTGGACAAGTCTGGGATTGTTGCAGAGAATAATCACATGCATGATGGGAATTAGGAGCAGGTGTAGATGAATTTACAAATAATGTTCAATGAACTTGTCTGTCAGTTTCTTTTATTTTCAAAGCTGAAGTCTGGTGGCCACGCAGTCCACTGCTCCTCAGCACAGTGTTGTACAAAACATTTGCCTTTGACTGTTCAAATGAGGAAACACTACTTGTCAATTTAGACATACTGAGAGGTGATACAGTTTTGAATCACTTGACATTTAAGTGATAGACTTTATGTCCTGCCCCGTCTAGTCACCACTTTGGCAACATTTTCTCACAAACTTGAGAGAAAAGAATCAGGAAAAGAAAAAGACAAGACTGTAAGAAAATGAAACAAAAAAGGCTGCAGAAGACAAATGGGGGTAGGAGAAAAACAGGTATAAGAGAGAGAAAATATCAATAATACAAACAGTATCAACAACAATAATTTGGCAAATAAACAGGAAGTAGAAGAACAAAAAAAAGGCAAAACCAGGCAGAATAGAGCAGAGGGAAGAATGAATTCTTTCCTGAACTTGAGGACCAAAGAAAGTGTGAGGGCTAATTATTTTCTGATAGCTGGACTTTAATTTGGTGTAAAAGGTCAACTAACTTTAAAGGTCATACAACCACCACAAGCACACCATACAAGCACTAAATACTACACAAAGAGTTCAGCACAGGAAGACACACACACACACACACACACACACACACACACACACACACACACACACACACACACACACACACACACACACACACACACACACACACACACACACACACACACACACACACACACAAAATAATGGCTCATTTGAGTAATTTTGATGTCATTTACATTGTGCTCTGGACAGAACACAGACCTATTTTAAGGATTTTATTACCACTATAAAATTTGAAAGTGTATTTCAATAATATGTCTGTGTGTGTCTGTGTGTGCATGTGAACATTCATTTAGGTAACACAATTTAAAAAAAACATGAAATATCGTGGTATAGTTTTAAGTCTATATCACGTGTCCCTAATACGTACGCTGATGGCACATATGTTGTACCACCTATATTACTCGCTTTGGAGCACGTTAATGTTTGTTTCCACTTAAAAGCTGCATTAGTGGCTGTTAAATAAAGAACAAAAAGGTGGCAAATAAAAATTAAAACAAAGCCACTTTAAAGAATTGCTATACACTGATTGTTAGACTAAACTGGAATAGTGAAAGCAAAAAGTAAATTCTGTTCACCTCGTATTAAGGATGCCTTACATCCTTTGTTCACTGTGTTATTTTTATTTGCGATAACTGACCTGTTATTAGTGCCAAAGCTCCCACGTCAGATTTGAAATTGATTCCCACCCACAGACTCAACTCACCTTCTTCCTGCTTCTGCCGGGCCTCCTCCTCTCTCTTGGCTACTTTGGCCTTCAGCACCTCGTCCGTCTTCGCTGAAAAGACAGGCAGCAGAATTATGAGCTGAGCGGAACTGAACTCTCGCTATAAAGAACA
The DNA here is from genome assembly GCF_902500255.1 of Thalassophryne amazonica. Taxonomy (NCBI): domain Eukaryota; kingdom Metazoa; phylum Chordata; class Actinopteri; order Batrachoidiformes; family Batrachoididae; genus Thalassophryne; species Thalassophryne amazonica. The sequence goes on from NC_047106.1 coordinate 30,517,421, forward strand.
TACATGGAAAGGATACAGATTTCACAGCATTGCGTATCTAATATAGACCTCATGATTTAAATATTATGCATTTAAATTAATTGACATTAATCCCAGATAAACTTTATTGGCATACTAAAAATTATATTAATGAAGTTAATATATTCCAAATAAGAAATCTTTTTGGAATTATGAATGTAAACAAATGAATTCATATCCTAATTTTATTTATTTTTTACTTTGATTATCACACTGTCAAAATAATTACAATTTAAAAGGATGAGAAGCATGTTCTGCAGTAGATGCTGTGTTTTGCAATAGAATGATAATTATCACAGGGTTATGCTCCGCGTCGCTGGATCAAATGGATCAGTATGTGTATAAATCAACATAAATGTGAATAATCCCTTCTCCTCCTTTAACTACAAGCATCCTTCTGTGCTTTTTCCCTTCATAACCCTGTAAAGACACAAGACAGCGTGTCTTACTAAGAGGTGTTTATCGTTTCTGCATAATGAAAAGCTTAAGAGAAAGCGAGACAGCGGGAGTAAACACTAGTCGGGGCATTTTAAGCATCTCTTATCACGAGCTGTGTGTGTTGTCTCGGCTCCCTTTTCCTCCGCCTTTCCCCCTCTGAATAATCAAGATGTTAAGCCACATTAAAAAATATAATGCCATGTATGGCAGGACTATCAATACTGCCTCTAAATTAATTACATTTCCGTTGCGGCACATCATTTATTTTGCGGCGTTAGGGCCTCAGCGGAGCCATTCGCCTTTATTGCTATCTCACTCCTTGATGAGTGAGCTATGTAAAATTGAGTCTCCAATATCATTACACTTAATGAGTTTAAACTTTGAGGAAAAAAATGAGGATGCGAGAGAAGAAGGGAGAGCGAGCAGACAAGAGAGAAGGGGGAGGTAGAGGGGGAGAGAATGAGAGCACTGCACCGTTTTGGGGAAGTTGATACAATATAAGTGTGGGTGTAAGTGTCTGTGAATGCTCACAGAATGTTTGTTAGGGCACAGCTGTGGGTGTCCGAAGGTGGCTTCATCAACCACCTGAGATGCTTGTGTATGCACGAGAGTTTTGTGACCATTTTTTTTTTTTTTTTTGCACAGGTTTGTAATGCGTGCGGAGGTTTTGTATTGTGAAAACAGTAACGCATGCGAGGATGTATGCGTTTGGATGGACGAGGCGATGGGTGGTGCTCATCTCTGTGCCTGTGCTGCTGTTTTTTGTTCGGCAATTGGCATAAACAAAGAAGCCGTCACAGTGCTGTCACAGCTGGTTAAGTCTGGAGGTTCTGCATCTTTACTAACAATGACTACATGGATGAGTGAACCTTACTCCACCTCCCTCAGCTGGGTTGTGTGCGCGCGCGAGTGTAGGCATGCATATTTTTGAGCTTGTATTTTGACATTTTACCTGCAGTGGGAGGACATTTTGCCATGTGAAAACATCCTGGTTAGTGCCATTTGAGAGTTAGAAGAGGTTTTACGGTTAAAAAAGGAAACCATCCCACCCAATAACAATTTTGACCTAAACTCTTAAAATAATAATAATAATAATAAAATCTGCATTCATACTTTCGTCAGTTGATTGTAACTTGAAGAATCTGTCTTTTTCATGCCTAAATTTCTAAACATTACGGAGACCAACAAACATTTTACAGAAATAAAAATACATCAAAAATAAAAATAAAATACATCAATTTTCATTTATTATGGGTAACAAATCAATTTCATACGGTTCACACGTTCAAAATGCTTGTTTTTTATTCCAGTGGCAACTTAAGGGCCAAGGAACGTATTATGTGTTTAAGTATCTTGACAAACCAGAAATGTTAAAGTATGTGTGATAAAAAAGGTTGTGTAACAGAAAAAAAAAAGATAATTCACAGTTTGTGAAATAGAGCGTGCAGCTAGCGGTTGCTTGCAAGAGACACTTCTGGTGCCGACATTAACATGAGCGTGAGTTGCAAAGATAGCGGAGAGAGTAGATGTGTCACAAATGTGAAATGCTTTGAGCCGATTCACAAATGAGTACCATCACGGGATTTATCAGAAATGTATGGGAATTGTCCAAAATAAATACATAAATAAATTGATGTGCTGTGAGTTGTTTATCTTTTCCATACATAGTAAACACACAGCAGCACATAGGATCCTTCACATCCTGGCTTCAGATATTGAAAATTTCCCATGATGCTCCACATATTGTGTCCCATCTCTACCAAACGATAGGTGGTGTATCAAATTGTGATACCGGTCAATTAAATCAACAGTGAAGAGGTTCCCACGTGAATCTGTTAAGCGACTTGATTCATCAATGTATTTCACATGGTCACAATTCAGTTACATGTGGTACTTCAATAAAAAGAGACTGCTCCAGAAATTTAACAAATCAATAAATGATTTTATGTTTATGTTATGGACCAAGAAGATAGGCAAATGACTAAAGCACAAGTTTCTTTCATTAAAGTTAAAAAAAAGAATAAAGTCGAAAGTAACGAGAAACTGAATATCAAAAAAAAAAAAAAAAAAAAAAAAAATCCTAAACTGAAATGGAGTCAACTAATGAGCAAACAAAGTAAGTCCAAATCCAGTTTTTGGTATACCCAGATTGTGTTCAGATTAGATCCAAAGGTAATTTGAAATGTGATTTCAATCAGATTTCTAAAAATATGTCTCAGTCTGGACACTCTGGAGGTTCAAATCGGATTTTAAAAGGGACTTTTTCCTGTGACAATGCAATGCCCAAAGACAACATCAAATCAGAGTTATAGAAATGCCAGAATTCGTGCTTCGAGAGCTGTCGATACCTATGACACCTAAATCTGATTTGATCACTTGCAAATAACAGCGTGGACAGTGTCTCAAAATAAGTTTGAAATGTCAAATGCGATGGATGTAATTATGCGCATGTGCATTTTCTAAAAACTGTGAAAAAACCTGTGCCAATTGAATACTTAAACTGATAATAATGAATTTACTTCTAAGATATATGAGTTGAATTTCAAAATTCTGAAAGATGCATCATGATTTATTGACTTTTACCAAACCTCGTAACTAAACCTACAGTCACTAAAAGACTCAGAATTCAATAGGTCCGTGCGTTCAGTATCAAACCCCCCTGCCTCGTTTAGCTTCTACATTCACGAGTTTTCCTGTTTGTATGTACGCGTGTGTATTTGTGTGTGTGTATTCTTTGAAAGTGTGAATTCCTGTCTGTGTTCTCCCTGTTTGCTCGGGGCTACTGAGAGGCAGGTAGGAGACAGAGGTTTTGGTGGTGTGATGTAGCAGGAGGCAGGCGGGAGGAGGAAGGAGGTGTAGAGGAAGAGGAGGAAAAAAAAGGGTACGAAAAGCAGATACGAGGCTCAGTAGGAAAAATGAAGAACTGACACCGAGGGAAACAGACAAACAGGCAGAAATGAGAGAAACAGCCTCGTCTGAATGCACACAAACAACAGGAGCGATTTGTCGCCTCTTTTTGTTTGCGTGTTTATCCACCACCTCTATCCCTCCATGCCCCCCCAACAGGTTTTCTTATCCTCTCGCTCTCTCGTCTCCTTCTGTTTTTGCCCTCTTCCAACCCCTCCCCGTTTTTATACTTTCTCTTCCTCCTCTTGCTCATCTCTCCAGTACACTGTGCCTGGGGGCGATAGCAGCAAATCAAACTGTTTATCCATCTCTCATCAGTGCGCTGCCTCACGGGGCTCCTGCCCCCTCAAAACAATGAAAGCAGGCCTGAGCACTGAGCCAGGGATATGATTTAATTACATCAATAAGAAGCTCTGCTTTAAAAAAAATAAAACCAAACAACAACAACAACAAAAACAAACTACAAAAACACATTACAGCAACACACTTTGCTATACAATTATGAAAAGACTGTTAACAGATGTTAAAAACCACGGCCCTTAATGCACACTGCTGGATATAACAGCCTGGGCGCAGAAGCTGCTGCACGGAAGTATATTTACGAACAAGTTAGTGGCTCCAGTTCATTGTCGGATAATTCTGTGATGGATTTTTATTAAAGTAGGTAATAAACGGCCGGGTGTTGGGGTGAGGAGAGGCCTTTCACTTCATTTAGACTTTGTTCAGTCTTGGCTGCAGGGGCGGAAGGAAAAAAGGAGGGATGGCGGCGGGAAGGGGTGGAGAGGTTCACTGAAATCACATTGTGATTATGAGTGTAATTGCAGCTCAGGGGCCCAGGGGCCACGTAGCTGCGATGCCGCTAGAAGATGTTTTATGCACAGCCACAGAGAAAAAGAAAGTATGAAAAGAGATGCAGAGAGTGGGTGGGAGATGAAGGCCAGTGCGGTGTTTGCAGGACTTTCTCCTCTCTATAATCTCCTCTTCCATCGCTTTCCTCTTCCCTCTCTTGTCTTTTACCCGTTCCAGCATCCTCCTATTCTTGTCTCACCTTGTTTTGTTTTTTCCTCCCCTCTCCTGTCCTCATCCCTTGGCAGGATTAGCTGGGTCTCGTTAGAGGGGAAATGTAATAATGCTCCCACCAGGTGGAATCGGGCCCGCTCCATTATCAGGCAGGAGATGGATGGGCCGTGTAGGGCCGGCGGGGGCCTTGCGAGCACGCAATTTAGATTCAATAAACTGGCAAAGCAAGACCCCCAATCTGATTTATCTCTTACACGCCGCCAATGCTTGCTGCTACGATGCTGATTCCCTATTACCACTCTGAGAAGGACTATTCATTGGATGTAAGGCATGGCAGTCGGAGAGGCTTGTTGGGCCCCCGGGACGGCAGCAAAGCAGATACAGCAGCGGGTTAATACATTTACACACAGATAAGCAATTAAATCTAAGGCTGAGGTGAGTTATAGAGTTACTAGGGAGGAATCGGGGGGTGAGACAGGCAGGGACAGGAGGTGAGAAAAAAGAAGGCAGGAGATGTTACTCAACACAAGAGTGTGGTAGTTTGGGCCTCAGGCCGGTTGCAGTAAGCATTAAAAGTGAGGAAAGCTGTCATATTATAGAGTTCATGAGGTGAGAGAACAACATAAGAGCAGCAGTCAGCCTACGTTGCTCAATAAACTAAATACAACAACTACAAACTACCATGCGAAAGACAAAGGTCAGGGCAAGACTTATCCACTTACTCCGTTTGTGCGTGCGTGTGAGCATGTGTGTGCATGAATATGTCTAAATGTTAGTTGCTATGTGTTGGCGTAATCGGTTTATTCATATCCACAGTGCACCTGAATGTGAGCGTCTGTGTGTATGAGAGAGGAGAGAGAGAGCATGCATGCTGTGGCAATGCTAGCGTCAGTGTTCATAGTGGGTGTCATTGCGTCCAGCTGCCAATCAAAGTGAATCTGAATGTCAGCGGGAGAGGAGGCGTTATAAATCCGCCTCACACCCAACGACAAACAGAATATTAGAGGCAGCGCGGCGCCATTGGAAAAATGTCCCTCCCAATCAGCCAAGCACTTTACAGTGAAGCTCGGCAATCGGGCCTCCACCAGCACTGAATACCAGATTGAACAGACAAATAAATACACAAAATACAAACGAGTGAGGAGAGCCGACCCTGAAAGACAGGAAGAGCCATTAAAAACTAAACAACATGAAAATGAGGCTAGAAGAGACGCAGGCACACACAAGAACTGCAGAAAAACCCCCGGTTGATGTGAAGGAGCAATATTTACCCAAAGCTGGGCAACGTATGGATTCACTGTGTTGCTCACGGACACTTCAACCCTACTGACTGATGAGTGCTTAACGGAGTTAGTGGCCTCCAGTTAGCAACAAGGTTTCGCAAGCAACGTGACAGTCCTGTCTATCTTTATTTTATGTTATGCTCATTTTGAATGTGAAAAGATGCCGACATGCCCTGCGACAGACTAGCGTTCTGTTCAGGGTGTACCCCGCCTCGCGCCCTACGGCTGCTGGTATACGATCATGCCCCCCGCGACCCTTAATTGGAGTAAAGGGTTGAAAATGATTGAGTGAGTGAGTGAAGATGCCGACACGGCCCAATCTAAGACGACCGCTGGTCGTCACCTGTATCTCTCCCAACCAAAAATTTCACAGCTGAATATGGAGCCGTTTTACGGAGCAACTAAAAAATTTTGCAGACTCACTCACTGAATCCCTGAAGACCCTCTCACACAGATGGCGTGTGCATGGCAGGTAAGGGGTGACTGTGCAGTAAGTGAAACTGAGTGGCAAATGTTTTGAACATGACCAAAAAACACTAGCCACACCCTGGCGAGTACCAGCAATCGTGTGACATTTTATGACAGTGACTAGTTGGGTGGCGCGTGTTCCACACACATCTAAATGCCACTAACATGTTGTCTGAGTGCGTAGCCTGACTGAGTGACTCCATTAATCCCATACTTGGCCTGCTAATTGTAATAGAATGTATCAGGACTAACATGGAATTAGCATAATACTGAACTGCTATTCATTTAAAATAAATAACTAAAAAACACCAACTTGGGATCTATGAAAACTGATAGACATTTTTCAACAGAAAAACCGACAGATTATCTGAAAATGGACAGACAGTTGCAGCCCAAGAAACGTATACAGTCCGAATTCAGTTTTTGTGTGTTGAAGAAACTTTACTCTCAGAGGGAATTTTCCCCAGGTGTCAGAATCATGAACAGTGAACACACTGCATCAACAGTATTCTGCATGTTTCCATCATGTGACATATGAGCTATGAGATAACTCACAAAACTGACCTTTAATCTATAAATATAACACAAAGACGACAGGTACAGATTATAAGAATATTTCTGAAACATTTGGTTGAAGAAAATGGACAAATGCATACAGTTTATGAAGTATATATAATAAATATAAACTATATATAAATGTACAGTATGTTTGTCATTTGACTTGAGAAAGTTATTCTATGATTTTGAAACTAAGCAACAGGATTTGGTTTAGGGAGCATTCAGTGCATTTAAGCATGAATGTAATCCAGCCAACAAACAAAACAACCATTTTCTTTTTCTTTTTTTTTTTTTTACTGTGATAAAGGAGTATAATAGACACACAAATCTGCTGTACATCAGACAGAGGTGTGAGGATGCATGTAGAAATCCTCAGTCAATGTAGAGGTAGAATCTCAGGGAGCAGCAACATCGCAAGCATCCACTAGGTGGCACAGGACACAGACAAGAAAAGTGGGATGCTCCACCAAAGGTCTTGTTGTGTGTGTGTGTGTGTGTGTGTGTGTGTGTGTGTGTGTGTGTGTGTGTGTGTGTGTGTGCAGAACACTTTATTTAAAGACTCATCTACTCCTTGTAGCTGTAAGACCTAATTTGACATGGGACACAAATGTGAATGGAGACGCAGCGTGAAGTGTTTTAAATATTTAGCAGCTGCACACATAAAGTCAGTCAACAGTAGCTGACATTACAAGCTGCTAACGTGTGACACTGTGCTGGTTGTTTTGGAGCCTGAATAAAATCTCGTTATGACAAAAACAAATCTCCAGCTGAAAGTAATTTATCAAATGAAAAAGTCCAACACTCAGGAGTTCGTCACTTCCCAAACTTGGCCCTCGTGTGCCGCTGACCTACACGGTCTCAGTTTCTTCCTGCTCTGCCCACACGTCGTTAGCTGGATCAGGTGTGAGCAGAAGAGGAAGAAGTGGAAGTCAAGCAGGGCGGGGGTGTATCAGAACCACGGTACGAGTTTCAGCATCCCAAATGTGAGCAGATACTGTCCTGATTTCTAGTTTTATTTTAAATCAAACTGATTGTCTTCAGGGTTTTGACAATGAGTCTGGCTCAGCTGCAACCACACAGTCACTGTTACAGATGAAAATTTAACCAAACACACAATTATCATCCAATAACACTGACCAATATGATGCATCTACTTCTCATGACTACTTTTTCTTTATCTCTTTTTAAAAATTCTATTCAGTTACACCAGTGACGTGTGCACAGTCTACTCCAGTTCAATGCTTTCAAAAGTATGGGCCATCATCCAAAAGTGGGCAGTGAAGGTACTGCAGGTGGGGCGTGAGAGGTCTTTAAAAATAAATCAGTCAAAACATCTCTGACTTTCAATTTTGTAATGAAGTTAAAAAAATCACACAAAATACTTGTGATTATTATTTAAATTCCATGGGGATTATTTCAAATCATGTATTCATTTATTTGACATACGAGGGCTGTCAATAAAGTAACGGTCCTTTTTATTTTTTTCAAAAACTATATGGATTTCATTCATATGTTTTTACGTCAGACATGCTTGAACCCTCGTGCGCATGCGTGAGTTTTTCCACGCCTGTCGGTGACGTCATTCGCATGTGAGCACTCCTTGTGGGAGGAGTCGTCCAGCCCCTCGTCGGAATTCCTTTGTGCGAGATGTTGCGCAGCGCTCTCAGGCGGCATTGTCAGCCTGTTCAAGCTGAAAACCTCCACATTTCAGGCTCTATTGATCCAGGACGTCGTGAGAGAACAGAGAAGTTTCAGAAGAAGTCGGTTTCACCATTTTATCCGGATATTCCACTGTTAAAGGAGATTTTTTTAATGAAAGACGTGCGGACGGATCCGCGCGTCGGGACGCAGCCGATGCGGTGCGGCGGCACAGGAAAAACACCTCCGTGTTGATAACCATTTGTAAAATCCAGGCGGCTTTTGATGGCTTTCAGTGGAGTGAGTATATGAGAAATTGTTTAACAGGCAGGACATGTTCCAACTTGTCCTTAAGGCTTTCAACAGAGGTGTTTTTCCTGTGGCGGAGCGTCGCGGCGGCTGCGTCCCGACACGCGGACCCGTCCGCACGTCTTTCATTAAAAAAATCTCCTTTAACAGTGGAATATCCGGATAAAATGGTGAAACCGACTTCTTCTGAAACTTCTCTGTTCTCTCACGACGTCCTGGATCAATAGAGCCTGAAATGTGGAGGTTTTCAGCTTGAACAGGCTGACAATGCCGCCTGAGAGCGCTGCGCAACATCTCGCACCGTGGGAAGTCCTTAAAGTGACAGAATCACCTCAAAATCTCTCATCAGCCGTTAAAATTTTCACTGAAAACTAGCTTAATTTTTCGAACCGTGTCCACTTCGATGTGTCTCACAGGTTTAGAAAAAAGTTTGATCAAACAAAGCGCCAGTCTCTCAGCAACTTCTCAGACAAAGGAATTCCGATGAGGGGCTGGACGACTCCTCCCACAAGGAGTGCTCACAGGTGAATGACGTCACCGACAGGCGTGGAAAAACTCACGCATGCGCACGAGGGTTCAAGCATGTCTGACGTAAAAACATATGAATGAAATCCATATAGTTTTTGAAAAAAATACAAAGGACTGTTACTTTATTGACAGCCCTCATAATTTAACAAAAAAACATATGCATTTGGAAATACTTCATCTTGGTCTCATACGTTGTGATTACAAGTTAGGGTGAGCTGCAGAAGACTGTCAGAGCTCAAGGTGGCCTGCAGCCATCTAGGTCTGGGGGAATGGCTGCTGTTGATTAAGAGAAATCCTTAAAAAAACAAATCCCCTTTGCAGTCCGTAAGTTAAATATTTTTCATTACTTGATTTTTTCATTACTTCTTGCAGCACTCTGACATGCATTTGTCTCCATCTCTGACCTTGCCTGGTCATCCTGCAGACTTTACAAAGCAGTGATGTCATCACCAGAAACAAAGTTATTTCTACCATCTGGAAACAAAAATGTTGATGGTCTGACAATTCAAACTACAATGAGTCATAATTAGCTATGCGGGAGAATTACACGTTTGTGATCACCTTTGTGTCTATGGACTATATTTTCTGGAGTATAAATTGTGTTGGGTTTTTTTGGAGGGGTAGTTTTTCCCATGTTTGGAAGGTCCTACAACTTATGAGTACAAGTCGCAGGACCCCCCACCACCTGTATACTGAACAATCATGCATTCATTATTACTGTGATGTGAATGGTCCTTGTAGTGCAGCAGATAACTGAAACAATCGTGCAAATGGTGATACAAGCACTAAAGTTGGTACAAATACTCTTTAGATATTACTCTTTTGAACAAACCGACTGGCCACTTGAATTTTCAATAAGCGGCCAGGTAGGGGTCAATTGAAGAATTACACAGGGGTCAAAATTAAAAATGCTCAAATCATTTTGAAAGCTACACCACATTATTTGTCTGATCGTAAAGATTCCAAAAAGATATAGTTTGGACTATCTATGCCTGAATGATCAGGAGTTATGGGGTAAAAACAGCAAAAATGGTGACAAAGGTCAGTTTCAGTTTGTACAGGGGTCAAAAGTTAAAGTTCCTTCAATTTTGGTAAAAAGTGATGCAAATTATTGGTTGAGCTAATAGGATTAATAAATGGAATAGTTTTGATAGTGTTGAATGTTTGGTTTCCAAAGTAAAGGTTAAACAAGGTCAACGTCCATTGGATTCTTTGACATGTGACATATGTTACCCTGTAACATGACAACTAAGCATGATACATGGTCCAAACTATTCCTTTTTAAAACCCCGTTAACTCAACTAATAATTTGCATAATTTCTTACCAAAATTGGAGCAACTTTAACTTTTGACCCCTGTACAAATTGAAAATGACCTTTGTCACCATTTTTGCTGTTTTTACCCCATAACTCCAGAACATTCAGTCATAGATAGTCCAAACTATACCTTTTTGGAATCTTTATGATCAGACAAATAATGTGGTGTAGTTTTCAAAATGATTTGAGCATTTATAATTTTGACCGCTGTGTAATTCTTTAATTGACCCCTACCTGGCCGCCTATTGAAAATTCAAGTGGCCAATCGGTTTGTTCAAAAGAGGACTATCTAAGGAGTATTTGTGCCAATTCTGGTGCTTGTATCACCATTTGCATGATTTTGCTCTAAATATTCTCTTAGCTGCTGCACTATTGAAGAGAGACAGACAGGTGCCTAGCAGGGGGTCTGGGGTGTCTCCCCCAGTAATTTTTTGAAATATTACATGCAGTATGGTGCAATCTGGTGGAATAAATAAGCTAAATGAGGGATATTTCTCAGTCCCAGTTTGGGGAGGTGATAGTCTAGTGGTTAAAGCGTTGGGCTTGACACCAGAGGATCCTCGGTTCAAACCCCACCCTGACCAGAAAATCACTAAGGGCCCTTGGGCAAGGTCCTTAATCCCCTAGTTGCTCCCCATGTGTCGTGAGCACCTTGTATGGCAGCACCCTCACATCGGGGTGAATGTGAGGCATTATTTGTAAAGCTTTGAGCATCTGATGCATATGGAAAAGCGCTATATAAATGCAGTCCATTTAGTCCCATTTTCTTGTTTATTTAAGTTAAAAAAAAAGCACATTTTCCCCATATTGGGAAGATGATAGACATATAATATATAGTCTTTATCTTTCAGTCACAGATGTTTGGGATGAAGATGTGAAAACAGGAGACTTCATATCCACGGTGGCATCTCACTGGAAATATTTCCAATGGATTTTACAGACAAACTCAAAATCCCATGCAGACCAAGAATACAAAAATAACTGGGAAACGTTTGCTACGGATGAAAATACTCAGACTTGCGGAAATTTACACTGGACTTTCTCAGGAATCGCAACACTAAACAAAAACAAAATAAACAAACAAAAAAAGACAATAATAAAAGAACATTACAACAATGCACAAAGCTGATAACGCAGGAAAAAGGAGCAACTTGTACACACATTTTTTCCCCTCTTTTTTGTTAGGTGTGACTTATATTCCGGTACAATTTACACTCCAGAAAATACGATACCCATAGCAAGATATATTAAGAATACGTAGTATCATTTTGGTCAAATCTGACAGGTATATTGGATCGACAGATAAAAGAATCGGATGACAACTCAAGTTCAAAGCTCAAGGTCAAATTTCCGGTCCTATGCAGACATTATTTTAGCAAACCCTTTTTTTTTGTTTTATTGTAAGTGAACTTTACACCGGGCAGCATGGTGGCTTAGTGATGACTAACTGTTGCCTCACAGCAAGAAGCTCCTGAGATTGCTTCTCGCCTGGTCTGTTCAGTGTGGAGTTTGCATGTTCTCCCCATGTTCACGTGGGTTGCTTATGGGTGCGCCGGCTTCCTCTTAATTCCAAAGACATGCAGGTTAGGTGAAGGGAAAACTTTAAATTAACTGTAGGTGTACATGCAAGTGTGACTGAGTTTGTCTGTATGTGGTCATGCGATAGACTGGCGTACTGTCAAGGGTGTAATAACAAGAGTCATCGTGAGATGACATATCCCCCCGGTTCCCACAAATCAGTAATACAGAGTGTCGGCGGACCACCCAAGTACACCGTTATGCTAAATATGAATGAAACTGGTCAACTGGTTCTTCACACATCACACTAACAAGGGTGCAACTGGTTCTTCACACATCACACTAACAAGGGTGGCAATGACAATATTTCAAATACCTCGCTGTAACCTTGAAATTGACCTTGGGTTCAATTTCACGGTAATCGACTAGTATTGGAGGATCCCAAGTACACCCTTATGCAAAATATGAATGAAATTGGTCAACTGGTTCTTGAGATATTGCGCTAACAAGTGAAATCGGATGGATGGATGGATATGCTGATCGCTATATTCCCCCGTATTTCATAATGAGGGGATAAAAAGCCAAATATTCCAAGCCCCACCATTACATTACACTTGGCTTCATGCTACACACTGGGGAATGGATCTGATTTATTTTAGTCATGGCCTTGCAAGGAAGGCCTGGGGTTGAGAAAAGACTGCACATTGCACATGGGACCAAAAAAAGAAAAAAACAAAAATCCCCAACAACAAACAAGCAAAAAACCTGTAAATAAGCAGCTGAGAAGGGGGTCTTGATGATGCGTGCGGGTGGCTTAGGTCCACACCCAAAACAGGCCTTTAAACCCAAGGGCACAAGTATAATCCACGACTCTGCGGCTGCACTGGTGCACTCCAAGAGGTGTAGGTCCTGGACCTTGGGCCAAAGAAGAGGCCCGCACAAAAAGTGGGGAGGAGTGGAGGGCCTCCAGCGGTCGTGGAGATCAGAGAAGACATTTACTCTAAGGACTTCATGTTGTCATAGGCAGTTGGTGCACACACACACACACACACACACACACACACACACACACACACACACACACACACACACACACACACACACACACACACACACACACACACACACACACACACACACACACACACACATACCTGAAGAATACACATGTACTGTACATTATGCTCACATCAGACTTATGTGCGCCTCACACATGTAGGGCATAACCTACAAACCAGAGGGGGGAAAACTCACAACAACAAAACCTCAATAATGTTGCTACAAGCTCAAACAGAGGTCAACCTTAAAACCTCACTACGGAAATCTATGCAAATTGTCAATGCTTCTGCCTTTTAGGGCTGCGATATTAAAGCACAGCACCAGTGTGTACATGTTAGCTGCAGTATTACAGTTACCGTACTGGGGAAATGTGATAAATACCAAAGTTCTGTCATGAGAACTTCACTGACATGAGTGGGTAAGTGTATAACGGAGGTCTTGAGAGGGCAATCAGACTAAATCCATAATGCAGGCATCACATGCTAAAATATTAAGCAACCTGGGGCCCTTGAACGACATCTCACCCTCAACCTCAACCCTGTCATGTTTCTACCTGCAGTACTTTTCTCCTGCCTTTATTTTTCTTTTACCTCTTTTAAACCCCTTTCCTCTTCTCTGTAATCTTGTAATTCCTGAACAGGTTAGTGTGCACAATACTGGCACACCATGTTCACTGAGAAATCCTACACAGAAAAAAAAAAACATTTGTAACACACTACTCTCATGGATTAAAAAAAAACTACTCAACACAGCTACTACTACTACTACTACTACTACTACTACTACTACTACTACTACAACAACAACAAAATAATAATAATATATAGTATAATTACTTTGTTTTATTTTTTCCTTTTAGCTGCCCCCAGTCGCTTCGGGTCATCACAGTGGATCTGGTACAGATCAGTATTGGGGTTTGGAACCAGTTTTACATGGAATAACCTTCCTGACCCAACTCCAACTCTACACAGAGAAACATGCTCACAGCTCCTGGCGTCCTGGTGTACTCAAGAGGTCTCAAGGCCAAGTACCAAACAGGACCTTCTCTGCTTTACTTCTGAAGCATTATATATGCTCTGATCAGCAAGACTGCAGTAACAGAGGCCCAAATTAACAACCAGAAACCAAAATACCTCTCTCAAAAAGTCACCTAGAACCTCGGGATTCTTTCAAAGGACAAATCAGGATTAATTCTCAGGATAAATGACATTAGTGATCATCTACCAGTTTTCATCGTTTATAATAGAAACCATCGGCGGAATCAGCCAGAGGAGAAAATAAAATACAGGCGAGTGCGGACAGAGGAAAACATGAACACACTAAAGAAGGATTTACAGGAGCAAAACTGGGAAAAGGTATACAGTGAAAGTGATGTTGATAGTGCATATGAAACTTTTTTACAAATATTTACATCATTATATGATAAAAATTGTCCAATTAAACAAGACTACAGAAAACAAAAAATCCAAGCTCGACCATGGATGACGAAAGGGTTACGAAATGCATGTAATAAGAAAAATACACTGTATAGAGAATTCATAAAACTAAAGACTAAAGAGGCAGAAAATAGATATAAGAAATACAAAAATAGATTAACTAATATTATACGGGTATGTAGGAAGGAATATTATAGTAACATATTATATAATAACAAAAACAATATTAAAGGAATATGGGATATATTAAATAGCATTATCAAAAATGGTAATAAAAAACAGAGTTACCCTCAGTATTTCATTGATAATAATGTCAAGACGGAAAATAAGGATGAGGTAGTCAACGGTTTTAATAATTTTTTTGTAAATATTGGACCAAGCTTGGCAGAAAAAATTCCCCATTCCCAACCTGAGGATTGGGATAATAATCTCATAGAAAGAAATCCCTGTTCAATGTTCCTCACAGCAGTGGATGGAAATGAAATTATAGACATTGTGAATAATTGTAAATATAAAACATCTACCGATTTAAATGAAATTGATATGGTGGTGGTAAAACAGGTCATTGAATGGATTGTAGAACCATTAACATACATCTGTAACTTATCATTTCAAACCGGTAAATTTCCCAATCAAATGAAAATAGCTAAGGTTGTGCCGCTGTATAAGACTGGCGATAGACACCACTTCACAAATTATAGACCTGTTTCTTTGCTTCCACAATTTTCCAAATTATTAGAAAGGTTATTCAATAATAGATTAGACAAATTCATAAATAAACATAAATTACTTACTGATAGTCAATATGGATTCAGAGCACATAGTTCAACATCACTTGCATTAATAGAATCAGTTGAGGAGATTACAAACGCCATAGACCACAAATTACATTCAGTTGGAATATTTATAGACCTTAAAAAGGCTTTTGATACAATCAATCATGACATATTAATCAATAAACTTGAACAGTATGGGATTAGGGGGTTGGTGTTGCACTGGGTGAGAAGCTACTTAAGTAACAGAAAACAGTTTGTGAAGTTGGGGGAATATACATCATCATGCTTGGACAATGCTTGTGGCGTCCCACAGGGGTCAGTATTGGGTCCACAACTGTTTCTAATTTATATAAATGATATTGTCAATGTTTCCAAAATATTAAAATTAGTATTATTTGCAGATGACACAAGCATTTTTTGTTCAGGGGGGGATTTGCAGGAGTTACTGAGGAGGATCAGTATAGAAATGGGAAAATTGAAAATATGGTTTGACAGAAACAAATTATCATTAAACTTAAGTAAAACAAAATACATGTTATTTGGCTATTGTAATACAGACATACAGGTTCAGTTACAAGTCGAGGGGGTAGATATTGAAAGGGTACATGAAAATAAGTTTCTGGGGGTGATAATAGATGATAAGATAAACTGGAAGACTCATATAAAACATATACAAAGTAAACTGTCAAGAAGCATTTCAATTCTAAACAAAGCGAAACATATTCTGGACCACAACTCACTCCGCATTCTTTTCTGCTCACTGGTTTTACCATATTTACAGTACTGTGCAGAGGTATGGGGTAATACTTATAAAGGTACAACACAATCACTATCAGTAATGCAGAAAAGAGCTATAAGAATTATTCATAATACTGGCTATAGAGATCATACAAATCCACTATTTTTACAATCCAAATTCCTAAAATTCACAGACTTGGTTCATTTTCAAACAGTACAAATTGTGTATAAAGCAATAAACAATTTACTTCCAGCAAATATTAAAAATATGTTTTTTAACAGATCAGGGGATTACAGTCTGAGGGGGAAATTTAATTTAAAGCATCAGTGGGCACGAACAACATTAAAAGGTTTCTGTATTTCTGTCTGTGGGGTGAGGATGTGGAACAGATTGGGAGTGGGGCTCAAGCAATGTCCAAGCATGAACCAGTTCAAACAGCAGTACAAAAATATGGTTTTTTCTAGGTATAGGGAGGAGGAAGGGTAATGAGGGTTAGGGTGTTTTTGTTTTTTGCTTCGGCTTATAAATATATAGTATTTTGTATGTAAGTAGGTATGTGTAGGTGTATATTTATGTTTGTGTATATATATGTGTATATATGTATATATGTGTATGTATATGTGTATGTATGTTGATGTGTGTATGTATATGTATATATATATATATTGATATCGGTTTAGGTGTGTAGGAATCTATGTGTATATGTGGCAAAGGGTATTACTGGTTGTGGGGAAGAAGGGGTAGGGATAAATAAGCTGAAGCTTCACCCTACCCCTTTTCGGACATGTTGGGTACACAGTAGGAACTTTTTTTGTTGTTGTCTTTACTGATCTATCTTGTAATTGTTGTTGTATCAAATGTTCGAAATAAACAGTTTCATTCATTCATAAAACAATTTATTCATTCACTCATTCATTCAACCATTATCTTAAATCATTTCAGCATTTATTTGAATCCATCTGACCTATTTGTGCCAAACCGCGAAAACTGGTTCACAGTGTAGTCAAAAAACTGCTGAATTTTTGGTGACAGTAATGACAATCAAGCTCCACTTGATTCCATTTTAAATGAGTAGTATATGCACTACAAACATTTATTGCTGGGTTAAGGTTATTGCTTTAAAGATATGTGTGTGCTTATGTCTGTCAATTCATCTCGCTGTGAATACACTCGAGCACACTTTTGAATGGAGGTGGATGGGCTCTGGTGTCCCCGCTGAAAGCCCGTTGGATGCTATTGTGATGGCGTACTACTGAGCGTGGCTTAAGTTTTTGTGTCTTGTGTTGGAAGTGGTGGGGAGATGGACGAAGTCTATCAGAACCCGCACACATAAAAGGAAAAAGGGAGCCTTTAATCGTAGTGGTGACACAAGGAGGTTCAGAAGGGCCACTACTTAGAAAAGAAAGGCAGGAGAGCCAGGACGCTCGCAGCACCAACGGGCTCTGCACAACTGACTGCATTACAAGAACAAACACACAGACACACACAAACATGGTGGTCTCGGCTCCTCCCCATTTCTCTCTAGTCTTGACCTCTTTGATGGTGGATTGGGTTCATGTGTGTTCATGAACTAAGAGGATGGTTTTTTAAAACATAACTACACAGATCATAAATGCACGTGAATACAGTAACTATGTTTACACTAAGCCTAATATTCCATGAAAAAATCTTCATGATTGTGAATCGAAAGTGAAAAATATCGGACAAACCCATCGAACAGAATGGAATAGATTAATCTGCTCAGTGAGAATGACAGAGGTGGTGCATTGTTTTAATAATCTTTTAGATAATAAAAGAAATAATGTGCAAAGCCATGCATGGGGGTGTGGTAGTTCAGTGGTTAGAGCATTGGTCTTTTGTGCAGAAGGTCACCAGTTCAAGTCCTGGCACCTGATGCTCCCCTCCTGCCCACCCAGTAGCAAAAGGGACATTGACTAATAGTTTGGGGAAGGTACAGTGGGGTAAAAAAGTATTTAGTCAGTCCCTGATTGTGCAAGTTCTCCCACTTAGAAAGATGAGAGAGGTCTGTAATTTTCAACATAGGTACACTTCAATTACGAGCAACAAAATGAGAAAAAAAAAAAAAATCCAGAAAATCACATTGTAGGATTTTTAAAGAATTTATTTGCAAATTATGGTGGAAAATAAGTATTTGGTCACCCACAAACAAGCAAGATTTCTGGCTCTCACAGACCTGTAACTTCTTCTTTAAGAAGCTCTTCTGTCCTCAACCTGTTACCTGTATTAATGTCACAATGTTTGAACTTATCTGTATAACAGACACCTATCCACAGCCTCAAACAGTCAGACTTCACACTCAACCATAGCCAAGACCAAAGAGCTGTCAAAGGACACCAGGAGGAAAATTGTAGACCTACACCAGGCTGGGAAGACTGAATCTACAATAGTCAAGCAGGTTGGTGTGAATAAATCAACTGTGGGAGCAATTGTAAGAAAATGGAAGACATACAAGACCATTGATAATCTCCCTCGATCTGGGAATCCACGCAAGATGACATCCTGTGGGGTCAAAATGATCATGAGAACGGTGAACAAAAACCCAAAACTACACAGAGAGACCTGATGAATGCCCTGCAGAGTGCTGGGACCAAAGCGGCCTCAACTTTACCTAAATTGTGGGACTTTTAGTGAAGCTTAGGGCTAGTGGCCAGCGATCACCTTAGTATTTCCTGTTTTTCTTATTGTTTAATGCTGACAAATTATACTGTATTTCTTGTCTTTCTAATGCCTGATTCCGTTTTTTCTCTCTGTTTAAGGTGCAGCTCCATTCTGAGATGTGTGTGGTAGTTGTGCTGGAGACCCTCCTGTCCTGTGCACCAACAGCATTTCCTGTATATTCGTTTTGTGAATTGTTCTGTAATTTGTGGCTGTAGCATGGGCCCAAGCAGAGGGTCACCCCTTTGAGTCTGGTCTGCTTGAGGTTTCTTCCTCAGAGGGAGTTTTTCCTTACCACTGCTGCTCTGGGGGTTGGTAAGGTTAGACCTTACTTGTGTGAAGCGCCTTGAAGCAACTCTGTTGTGATTTGGTGCTATATAAATGAAAATAAATTGAAATTGAATTGAACTGGAAAAAAAAAAAAAAAAAAAAAACTTTAGTTAAATATTGCCACTGATCTCTCAAGGTGCTTCAAAATCAATTGTCACAGACCGATTAAATTTGGATTCCATTACATCAGATAAGTACTACAGAGGTCAGCTCAGGTCTGGGAGCATGCATTGCTGCTGCACGTCACCACATACACCACATTATGGATCTGACCTGGGTCCTGACTGGTAACCACCCAAGCAAACCACCAGTCTATCCCAACTTCCTGGAAGTATTCATTTTGCGCTTCATAATGCGCCACACATTTTCAATGGGCGACAGGTCTGGACTGCAGGCAGGCCAGTCTAGTACCTGCACTCTTTTACTATGAAGCCTCGCTGTTGTAACATGTGCAGAATGTGGCTTGGTATTGTCTTGCTGAAATAAGCAGGGACGTCCCTGAAAAAGACGTTGCTTGGATGGCAGCATGTGTTGCTCCATAACCTGGATGTACCTTTCAGCATTGATGGTGCCATCACAGATGTGTAGGTTGCCCATGCCATGGGCACTAACACACCCCATACCATCACAGATGCTGGCTTTTGAATTTTGCGCTGGTAACAATCTGGATGTCCGGATGTCCTCTTTTGTCTGGAGAACACGACTTCCAGGATTTCCAAAAACAATCTGAAACGTGGACTCATCAGACCACAGCACACTTTTCCACTTTGCGTCTGTCCATTTCAAATGAGCTCGGGCCCAGAGCAGGCAGCATTTCTGGATGTTGTTGATGTATGGCTTTTGCTTTGCATGGGAGAGTTTTAACTTGCACTTGTAGATGTAGCGACAAATTGTGTCAACTGACAATGGTTTTCTGAAGTGTTCCTGAGCCCACGTGGTAAGATCCTTTACACAATGATGTTGATTTTTAATGCAGTGCCGCCTGAGGGATCTAAGGTCACAGGCATTCAATGTTCGTTTTCGGCCTTGCCGCTTACGTGTAGAAAGTTCTCCAGATTCTCTGAATCTTCTGATTATATTATGGACTGTAGATGATGGAATCCGTAAATTCCTTGCAACTGAACGTTAAGAAACAATGTTCTTAAACTGATGGACTATTTTTTCACGCAGTTGTTAACCAGTGATGCCGGTAACGCGTTACTTAGTAACGCGTTACCGGCAAGTACCGGCAAGTAACGCGTTACTTCTCCATGTCACTGTGCGTTACTATTATTTTTCATTGTGGGTCAACAGCAGCATTAAACTTGGTCCGTGGGCAGGAGGTCGGGGTTCGACTGAACGTCCCACTTTAAGCGAGCTGTGAGCTTTTCATCCGCGTTTTTTTGCAGCTGCTCGACTCGTCCTCACCTCTTAAAGCGCGGTGATCAGCACACCTGCACTGAGCTTTACAAAGACATTTTTATACTTTTTTTCCTCCTTTATTTAGAATTCTGAGCTGAGCTGCTCCGTATCGTCTCGTTAAAAACAGCTGATCCTTCGCGACGCGTCAACAACTAACACTGTTTTCCACTCAAATGCACCTAAACTCTCTTTCTGAGGACCACATGATGTGAAAACGCAATAAAACTTTCTTACCTGTAAATCTGGTCCTGTTTTCTGCATAAATAAATGGTATCCATTCTTTGTGCTCAAACGCCAAAGCAGGGGCGAATCCAGATGGAATGGGGGCGTGGGGCAAGGATGTGCCCCCCTCCCCCACAACACCCCTAGATTAAAGGTCCAGTTTTGAAGCCGTTTTGTACTACAACTACTAATACTGCTTAAAATAATAATAATTTCGACAAGTAAAATGTTTAGAGAATTTAAATGTTAGAAAAATGTTAGAATTTAATAGTTACATTTATAAACAATGTAGGTTTGAAATTGCAAGTTTTACTGTTACAGTGCTGTCAACAGTTAAATATGAGGTCAAGAAAGAGGTCTTTATTTTACTTTTTATAAAACAAGTATTTGTTTTCATTGAAGTCAAGAAAGGGTGACTATAAAGTGAGTTTTGGCAAAACAGGTATCATTGTCATGTTGACATGGGTTGTTGTCGGCAGCTGGGGAAAGTAACTAAAAAAGTAACTAGTAATCTAACTTAGTTACTTTTACAATTGAGTAATCAGTAAAGTAACTAAGTTACTTTTTCAAGGAGTAATCAGTAATCAGTAATTGGATTACTTTTTCAAAGTAACTGTGGCAACACTGTTGTTAACAAAGTGGTGATACTTGCCCATCTTTGCTTGTGAACGGCTAAGCATTTTGGGGATGCTCCTTTTATACCTAATCATGACACTCACTTTTTTCCAATTAACCTGTTCCATCTGTGGAATGTTCCAAACAGGTGTTCTTTGAGTATTCATCAACTTTCCCAGTCTTTTGTTACCACTGTCCCAGCTTTTTTGAAACATGTTGCAGGCATCCATTTCAAAATGAGCAAATATTTGGACAAAAACATAAAAGTCTATCAGTTTGAACATTAAATATCTTGTCTTTGTGGTGTATTCAGTTGAATATAGGTTGAAGAGGATTTGCAAATCATTGTATTCTGTTTTTATTTACATTTTACACAATGTCCCAACTTCATTGGAATTGGGGTTGTAAATATCACCTTTCTTGAAAATTAAAAAGTGATTCAGAAATCTGCATTCAGCTTTGTAGATGGCGCTAGCACTCACCACTGCCGACGCACAGGCTCCATAGTCATTAACTAAATGGTGGATGTCAAGAAAAAACCTTCTGCGTGACTGACAGTGCACCCACACATATTCAACAAAAAGAGTCAAAGATGGATCTGGGGATTTTCAGGATTTATATTGGATTGTTCTACTGAAAAAAGAATCACAATTATCAGAAACTAATTATTTTTTCCTACCTTTAGACAATTGGCCTAAAAATGGTCTGACATGGTTTAACAGAACACTAGAGACCAAAATGTTGGCATGTGCCAAGAAATTAAAAAAGAAAGTGTTTCAATAATAATACAGGTTCAGGGACATATTTAGCAATTAATGTTAAAATGTCAAATCATGACAAATGAAGGAAAACAGAAAAGACAGTAGACATGACAGCGGGAAGGTTGACTGTAGCAATAAGAGGGGGGGAGATGGGGGAGACAACCTGGCTGCAGTTAGAGCATGGAGAGAGAGAGAGAGAGAGAGAGAGAGAGAGATCGGACAAATGACAGCATCCCTGGAATGTAATGTTGTGCACTCCCTTCTCCCTTCCCTCTTTCTCATCTCTTCATGCTTATTTTCATCACTTTGCTTAAAATATTGATAATCAATTAGCACTACGTCTGTTTTGCTACAGAATCTGTGTCACGGTCTATCACTCTGTCAGAGCCAATTCACCACTCATTCAAAGTTCATTTTTCCTTGGCGGCTCAGTGCCTTTGGAGGAGTCATTACGCAGGGAACATAGCCTGGGGTGCAATCACCTATTCCCTTTCATTACTGGGGAGATGGAGAAGGTGAGAGAGATTATTAGAACTTTGGAATGATCACAAAGCTCCACGCCGCCTGTCAGATCCCCCCTACGTGTAATTCATCTGGCCTCACTACCTCCCCTACCCCTCCTTACCATTGCTCGCTCTCTCCTCCCTCAGCCTCAGCCAGGGGTTTGGCCACAGACATTATTCATGAACATCTGCAGCGCGCTGAATATTCCACAGCCTCAGCCGTGATGAAAAGGGAGCTGCCCCTTTGACTTGAAAATTAACATGCCGGCACAGAGATTATGGGCACACTGCTTCATTCTGAGCAGAGTTAACACTGGGCTTACTGATGGTCCAGACTCGAACGACTGAGGCAGAATAAATAGGGCAGGTGCAGAATTTGCTCTGGAAAGCTGTTCCAATTCGTAAGAGAGAAATAATCATGTCTGGAGCAAATGTGCAGCTGAATTAAAATCTTTAATTCCAAAGTAAGAAACAGACACTGAAGAGTGAGCAGAAATTATTAGCACAAATAAATGTATCTTCAATGGAGTTGTTGTAGTTGGTTTACATACAGTACGTCATTTGGCAGGGTGTTTGGATTGTTAACAAGTGGTCTTGTTTTTCTTTCGGCTGTTAGGGGTCGCCACAGCAGATCAATCATTTTCATCTCACCCTGTCCCCTGTCCTCTGTCACACCAACCACCTGTGTGTCCTCCCTCAGCACATTCATAAACCTCCTCGTTGGCCTCCCACTTCTTCTCCTGCCTGGTGGCTCCATCCTCAGCATCCTTTTCCCTATATACCCTGGGTCTCTCGTCTGTACATGTCCAAACCATTTCAATCTTGCCTCTCTGACTGTCTCCAAACCGTCCCACCTGAGCTGTCACTCTGATATGTTCATTCCTAATCTTGTCCATCCTCGTCACCCCAAAAGAGAATCTCAACATCTTTAGCTCTGCCACCTCCAGCACTGCCTCCTGTCTTTTTGTTAGTGCCACCGTCTCTAAGCCGTACAACATGGCTGGTCTCAATACTGTCTTGAAAACTTTCCCCTTCACTCTTGCAGATATTCTTTGGTCACAAATCACTCCTGCCACTTTTCTCCACCCACTCCACCCTGTCTACACTCTCTTCACCTCTCTACTACACTCGTCATTACTTTGGACAGCTGATCCCAAGTATTTAAACTCACCTACTGTCACAACTTCTACTCCTTGTAACCTCAATATTCCAGCGGGCTGCCTCTCATTCACACACGTACTCAGTTTTACTCCTACTGACTTTCATTCCCCTGCTCTCCAGAGCATATCTCCACCTCTCCAGGGTATACTCAACCTGCTCTCTACTCTCACTACAGATCACAATGGCATCGGTAAACATCATAGTCCATGGAGAGTCCTGTCTGATCTCATCTGTCAACCTGTCCATCACCACTGCTAACAAGAAAGCACTCAGAGCTGATCCTTGGTGTAATCCCACCTCCACCTTGAATGAGTCTGTCAGTCCTACTGCGTATCTCACTGGTGTCTCACTATTCTTGTACATGTCCTGCACTACCCTCACATACTTCACTACCACTCCAGACTTCCTCATACAATACCATAACTCTTCTCTTGGCACCCTGTCATAAGCTTTTTCTAAATCTACAAATACAATGTAACTCCTTCTGGCCTTCTCTATACTTCATCAGTATTCTCAGAGCAAACATTACATTGCATTGTAGTGCTGTTTCTCTGCATGAAACCATATTGCTGCTCACAGATCTTCACCTGTTTTCTAAGCCTAGCTTCTACTACTCTTTCCCATAACTTCATGCTGTGGCTG
The DNA here is from genome assembly GCF_902500255.1 of Thalassophryne amazonica. Lineage (NCBI taxonomy): Eukaryota > Metazoa > Chordata > Actinopteri > Batrachoidiformes > Batrachoididae > Thalassophryne > Thalassophryne amazonica. The sequence continues at coordinate 30,541,743 of NC_047106.1, forward strand.
ATTAACGTTATGCCTCTGTAGTTACTGCAGCTCTGCACATCACCCTTATTCTTAAAAATAGGAACCAGCACACTATGTCTCCACTCCTCAGGCATCTTCTCAATTTCCAAGATTTTATTAAACAATCTGGTTAGAAACTCCACTGCCATCTCACTAAGACATTTCTATGCCTCCACTGGAATGCCATCTGGGTCAACTGTCTTTCCACTCTTTATCCTCTTCATAGTTGCCCTCACTTCATCCTTACTAATCCTTTGCACTTCCTGATTTACTCTCTCCACATTATCCTGCCTTTTCTCTAATGTTCTTCACTCCTTAGCTCTTCAAAATATTCCCTCCACCTTCTCAACATACTCTCCCCATTTGTCAGCACATTAGCAACTGCATCTTTTACCACCATAACCTGCTAGACATCCTTTCCAGCTGTGTCCCTTTGTCTGGCCAATCGGTACAAGCCCTTTTCTCTTTTCTTTCTATTTAACTATTAACTTCTACTTACAGTGGGGAAAATAAGTATTTGACCCCCTGTCAGTTTTGCAGGTTTTCCCACCTACAAAGAATGAAGAGGTCTATAATTTTTTATTGTAGGTACACTTCAACTGTGAGAGACAGAATCTAAAAAAAAAATTCAGAAAATCACATTGTATAATTTTTAAAATTCGATTTTGGAAATTCGATTTGTGTTCTGCATGTTTAGGTTGACTTTTTTGAATGCCAGATGCCCTTCCTGATGCAAAAGTACTCATTTATCTGGGCTTGGGACCAGCACTCAGAGTGTACTGGCTGCACACCCTATGTGGCTGAGATTTGACAGACTTTAAGGAAAACGCCCTGCTTCCTTCTACCCTCCTCATTTATCTGTGCTTGGGTCCGGCACTCAGAATGTATTGGCTGCACACCCCACCCTCATTTCAATATGAAGTAGAAAAATAGGGAAGAAGCGCTTAACAAAATTTGTAAGTTGTCAACTCGAAACAAAAGTCAAGTTGAGTTCAGGTCTTTGAACACATGCTGGTGCTGTGCGTTGCCACATCCAGCACACTATGGAACCACCTTGGGTCCTGGATGTCAACCACCCAGGCAGATTCCTGATCCATCCCGAAAATAGCCATTTATGTGTCGCAACCAGGGGACACTTAGATATCCATTTACAGTTGTACCTTTTCAGGTGCTGGGGTCCTCAACATGGTGATGGATAATGCTAAGAGGAGTGCACCACAGAGCAAAAATAGTTGAGGTTTCCTCATAAAACAAATGGTATGCCTCAGTTGATTCTCCTTAAGTTAGTCTTTGTCTGACACAAAGTCATTCCAACGGTACCCAAGACTCCACTGAAGACACTCAGTAACAAAGACATCCGGTCATCGACTTAAGGTTGCTGGGTTAACCTACAAATCTGAACCATACAGTAAGACATGAATTACAAGAACCCTGAAGACTTGGAACTTTGTTCTGCAAAGATTTCTCTATCACCAAACACCTCAGACGTCTAAGAACCTCATGACTGCAAAGGCCATTTTCTAGCATCTCTCAATGTCAAAGGCCAAAGGACCCAGAGACATGACTGTGACTGCCGAGATACAGTAAGTGAATCTCTCCACAAGTTCAACAATTCCATCACGTTATATGTTTCTTCTTCTTTCAGTGTTCTTCTAAGGTTTTGTTAATGAAATCCGAACATAGTGTACAGAGGGCTTTACCGTTGAGCTCAACCTTGCGGGCAAATTCACAGAGTCTTGCCTTTGTCCACGTCCACCTCCCGCTCCAAACATGTCCACTTAAACCTTTTTTTTTTATTTTTTACAACACTGTCGATGTCTGGTCCTCGTCCTCTCTCTCAATGTTAAAGATGCAGCTCGACAGACCAAACTTGCAGGAATTCAAAATGTCCACATCCGGGTACTTTCAGTGACTTTCGATATTACAGAGATTTTGACTGGCTAAAAGTTCGCTGTTGTAAGAGTAACCAATGATGTTGCACGTTTTAGCTTGCAGTTTCGGCAGTACTATTATGGTTCCCATGTGTATGACGAAAGATTTAAGTCACGCGGATGACACACACTGCACCACCCACCCAACATTTTTCTCAACAGATTTACACTGATCTCAGAAATGGCCCAGAAACCGAGAAAAACTCTGAAATCTGCGAATCCGCGGAAAATTCTCATCCCAGTTCACAGAACTCACTCATTCATCACCATGATGGCTGACAGGACAGTTATTGTGGTTGGACAAAACCCAGGAGTTGCATTACACCACTCAATGGAAACATTCTGAAAATATCAATTTTGACATAAATCTGTCCTGCAAATGCATCCATCGAAAGCCTGGATCTTATTCTTAATCCAGGATAATCACAAACACAAATGTTATGACTCCTCACACTATTTCAAGTGCTGTTAACAAGCAGGCCTTTTTGCAAAAGCCTGTACACAGAAACTAAAAACAAAACAGTCCACCACATCATCATGTGATATGATCTCATCTGTGATTACAGCCAGTTTATTCTCACTCCCAATTGTGGGTCATTCAAAACAACACACCTATTGGGGTGCTTCTGAACTGGTTAGAAACTGCTGGAACAAGTTCACTTCGATGATGCATAGTGTGACCTTTAAGAGGGTGAGATTGAGAAATTTTGAGCCTGATCGAAAAAAGTAGTATGTAGTTCTCAATCATTTGCATTCTGAGAAACCAGTATTTCTCAACATTGCACCCAGTCGGTCAAAACTTCACAAATTCTTGAGGAATGTTGGCTTCCCAGAATGCAAAAGATGGAGAGCACATCCTGCGTCTTCCAGGTAAGACTCAAAATGTCTCAAGCACACCTCGCACATAAAAGGGTGTGGCTCTAAAACTTTAGCAACTATCAATATAGCAAAGTGCATAAACCCAGCTGATGTGAATCTACATAACACTGTCATCCACAATGTCAATATCACTGAACATCTAATTCTAAGAGGTTTTCTCATATGAACTCAGGTCGCTGACCGTTCATGTATCACACTGTGGGAGATATTTGTGTCAGACCAGACCTCTTTGAATACCCATCTGTTAGATATTTGCTTTAGAAGATGGGAGGCCATGCATGAGGCTGGACATGATACAAAACATAAGTTGCAGAAATGGTGATTGGGGGTGTTGGCACTTAACGAAGTTCCCAAATTTCGGTATTTTTCCAGCTAGACATTTCATTGAGACATTTCATTCATCCTTCTGACAATGATCTCTGCTATTTGTAGCATGAAGTGGATGAAAGTCTACAACTATCCCTGAATGGAACACCAGTCCAGAGAAGGGTAGTTCCACAGCCAAGGCCGGTACCTAGTCACAGCTGGGTGGGATGCAGATGAAGTGCCTTGTCCAAGGACACATATGCTTAACATCAGGTCATTTATAACTACCTTTTGTTTCACCCTCAGCAAAGCATAAGTGTAAATACAACAAGCTATACAACAGACAGACTGCAATAACAATAAAAGCAGACAGATGTACTAAAAAGAGAGGATGGGGAGAATGCACTTTAGTGCTTGTGAAAGGTGTAAACTTGAGCATTCTGACATAGGCTGGAGTGAAACTTTGCACTGCCTCTTGTTGATTGTAAATGGCAGAGCAAGTTTAGTCTGGCAGTAGGAGCCAAAATAGAGTCTGACAGCTTTGTCAGGGAATTTGAGCGGCTCAGTGGAAGGGCAGGAATCAGGATGATTCCATCTCTGTTGTGTGGGCCGCTGAAGAGGCGGTACTGCTGGCCCACCACCACCAGAGGGCGCCCTGTCTGGAGTGCGGGCTCCAGGCACCAGAGGGCGCTGCCGCCTTACAGGAGCAGCCGGGGTGACAGCTGTCACTTATCACCTACAACAGCTGTCACCAATCATCTGATCTGCAGTGGTATATCAGCAGGACGACATCTCCACCTCTTTGCCGAGATATCGCTCTACCTAGAAGGTAACGTACTCAGCTGACTGTGTTTTTGACAGTAACCCTTTATTACTTTTGTGTGTTGGATAGCAGACATTCTTCCAACGAGAGGTGGAGGTGGTTTTCTCTCCATACGGATTGCTGGGTGCGAACGCACCCACATTTAACTGTTTTTGTTCCTCGCCAGCAGTACCAGATCCGACACGCGGAGGCAGTGGCCACCTGGGAGTTCGGGACTTGGCGGCTCCAGTATTCCCGGGGTTCGGTAGCGGAGGAAATCGTGTGGTTCCGGTTCTGCTTTGGACAGACGTCTCTTATCTTCAAGCCTGCCCACGTGACACATTATTGTGAATTGACCTCTTTGTCTATTGTTGTGATCCGTTGTGTTTGTTGTGCCTATTCACAACAGTAAAGTGTTGTTATTTGACTTCCTCCATTGTCCGTTCATTTGCGCCCCCTGTTGTGGGTCCGTGTTCCTACACTTTCACAACAGGATATCTCGGCCAACGTCATGGACCCCGAGGGGCGTCAACCGGCTGTTGAACGGCCAATGGAAGAGCAGGGCGCACAGGCATCTGCAGGAGGCATGATCAGTGAGTTGCAGCGAATCCTCACCGCTTTTACGGCTCAGTTGGATCTAATGACCGAGCAGAACGTCCTCCTTAACCGCAGGGTGGAGGCTCTCGCCGCGCAGGTGGAAGCGCGCCCTCAGGGCGCAGCTGCGGCTCCCCCTCCTGTTGATCCTGTGCGCAACAGTGACGTTCCACAGGTCGTTCAACGACCCCTCCCACCTTCCCCTGAAGCATACATAAGCCCTCCGGAGCCGTACGGGGGTTGTGTGGAGACGTGCGCGGACTTTCTTATGCAATGTTCGCTCGTCTTCGCACAACGTCCCGTCATGTACGCGAATGATGCTAGTAAGATAGCTTATGTGATTAATCTGCTTCGCGGTAAGGCACGCGCTTGGGCTACAGCGCTCTGGGAGCAAAATTCACGGCTCCTTCTGATGTATGATGGGTTTGTGAGGGGATTCAGAACAGTGTTCGATCACCCAAATAGAGGAGAAATCGCTTCAGCCGTGCTGCTGTCAATGAGACAGGGGCGCCGAAGCGCAGCTGCTTATGCAGTCGACTTCCGCATCGCGGCTGCAAGGTCCGGCTGGAATAGCACTGCCCTCCGTGCCGCCTTCGTAAACGGCCTATCGTTGGTCCTGAAGGAGCACCTGGTGGCTAAGGACGAACCGTGGGATTTGGACGGGCTTATTGATCTCGTTATACGATTAGACAATCGGTTAGAGGAACGCCGTCGGGAGCGAGGCGAAGGACGTGACCGGATACGCGCCGCCCCTCTCCCTTCCGGGTTCGAAAAGGGGCCGCCCTCCCCACGCTCCACAGCCGCAGCGCTTTGTGGGGCAACAGCTACCCCTGTTGACGTTGTCAGGGAAACGCACAGGGCCAAAATGGGGAGGCTGATCCGTGGAGAGTGTTTTCTCTGCAGCTCAACAGAGCACACACAGAGAGACTGCCCCAAACGGCCAAAACGTCAACACTCGCCCTTAGAGACTGGGCTAAGGGGGGGTCAAGACATTCAAGTGAGACACACACAAATTGCCACACGACTCCCAGTCACAATCCTGAGCGGGGATTTAACCCTTCAAGCCCGAGCACTGGTGGACACGGGGTCAGAAGGGAATCTGCTAGACAGCAGATGGGCAAAGGAGGTAGGGCTCCCTCTGGTGGCGCTTCCTTCGCCATTGCAGGTGCGGGCACTAGATGGCACCCTCCTCCCTTTACTCACACACAAGACACCACCAGTAACTCTGGTGGTGTCTGGAAACCACCGGGAGGAGATTGAGTTTTTTGTAACTCCTTCTACCTCCCGCGTGATTTTGGGCATCCCATGGATGTTAAAGCACAATCCCCGGATCGATTGGCCATCTGGGGTGGTGGTTCAGTGGAGCGAAACCTGCCATCGGGGGTGTTTAGGATCCTCGGTTCCTCCCGGTTCCCAGGCTAAGGAGGAGGTCAAAGTCCCTCCCAATCTGACGGCAGTGCCGGTTGAGTACCACGATCTTGCTGACGTCTTCAGCAAGGATCTGGCACTCACCCTTCCCCCGCACCGTCCGTACGATTGTGCCATTGATTTGGTTCCAGGCGCTGAGTTCCCGTCCAGCAGGCTGTACAACCTCTCACGACCTGAGCGCGAATCAATGGAGACCTACATCCGGGACTCATTAGCTGCCGGGCTGATCCGGAACTCCACCTCCCCGATGGGGGCAGGTTTCTTTTTTGTGGGCAAGAAAGATGGCGGACTTCGTCCATGTATTGATTACAGGGGGCTGAATGAGATTACGGTTCGCAACCGATACCCGTTGCCATTATTAGATTCCGTGTTCACCCCCCTGCATGGAGCCAAGATCTTTACTAAGCTGGATCTTAGAAATGCGTATCACCTGGTTCGGATCCGGAAGGGAGATGAATGGAAGACGGCATTCAACACCCCATTAGGTCACTTTGAGTACCTGGTCATGCCGTTCGGCCTTACCAACGCCCACGCGACGTTCCAAGCCTTGGTTAACGACGTCTTGCGGGACTTCCTGCACCGATTCGTCTTCGTATATCTGGACGATATTCTCATCTTTTCTCCGGATCCTGAGACCCATGTCCAGCATGTACGTCAGGTCCTGCAGCGGTTGTTAGAGAACCGGCTGTTTGTTAAGGGCGAGAAGTGTGAGTTTCACCGCACTTCTTTGTCCTTCCTGGGGTTTATCATCTCCCCCAACTCCATCGCTCCTGATCCGGCCAAGGTTGCGGCGGTGAGAGACTGGCCCCAACCCACCAGCCGTAGGAAGCTGCAACAGTTCCTCGGCTTTGCGAATTTCTACAGGAGGTTCATTAAGGGCTACAGTCAGGTAGTTAGCCCCCTGACAGCCCTGACCTCTCCAAAAGTCCCCTTCACCTGGTCGGATCGGTGCGATGCCGCGTTCAAGGAGTTGAAACGGCGCTTCTCGTCTGCACCCGTTCTGGTGCAGCCCGATCCTAGTCACCAGTTTGTGGTTGAAGTGGACGCCTCGGACTCAGGGATAGGAGCCGTGCTATCCCAGAGCGGAGAGACCGATAAGGTCCTTCACCCGTGTGCCTATTTCTCCCGCAGGTTGACCCCGGCCGAATGGAACTATGACGTCGGCAATCGAGAACTCACTGCGGTGAAAGAGGCTCTTGAAGAGTGGAGACATCTGTTGGAGGGAACGTCCGTGCCGTTCACGATTTTCACTGACCACCGGAACCTGGAGTATATCAGGACCGCCAAGCGGCTGAACCCCAGGCAAGCCCGCTGGTCACTGTTCTTCGGACGTTTTGACTTCCGGATCACCTATCGCCCCGGGACCAAAAACCAGAGATCGGATGCCTTGTCCCGGGTGCATGAAGACCAAGTCAAAACGGAGTCGTCGGATCCACCGGAACCAATCATCCCGGAGTCCGCTATCATGGCCACCCTCACCTGGGACATAGAGAAAACCGTCCGGGAGGCCCTGGCACGGAGTCCGGACCCCGGAACAGGGCCGAAGAACAAACTATACGTCCCACCAGAGGCCAGAGCTGCAGTCCTGGACTTCTGTCACGGCTCCAAGTTCTCCTGTCATCCGGAGGTGCGAAGAACCATGGCAGTTGTCCGGCAGCGCTTCTGGTGGGCGTCCCTGGACGCCGACGTCCGGGATTATATCCAGGCCTGCACCACCTGCACCAGGGGCAAGGCTGACCACCGCAGGGCATCGGGACTGCTCCAGCCGCTGCCTGTGCCTCATCGCCCCTGGTCCCACATCGGCCTGGATTTTGTCACGGGCCTCCCACCGTCCCAGGGCAACACTACCATCCTCACGATAGTGGACCGATTCTCCAAGGCGGCCCACTTCGTGGCCCTCCCGAAGCTCCCGACTGCCCAGGAGACAGCGGACCTCCTGGTCCACCACGTCATCCGGCTGCATGGGATTCCAACAGACATCGTCTCCGATCGCGGTCCCCAGTTCTCCTCGCAAGTCTGGAGGAGCTTCTGCCGGGACCTGGGGGCCACGGTGAGTCTCTCGTCCGGGTATCATCCCCAAACCAACGGGCAAGCAGAACGGGTAAATCAGGAGGTGGAACAGGCCTTGCGCTGCATGACGGCCGCGCACCCGGCGGCCTGGAGTACCCATATGGCCTGGATCGAGTATGCCCATAACAGCCAGGTGTCTTCAGCCACCGGCCTCTCCCCTTTTGAGGTGTGTCTGGGGTATCAGCCCCCGTTGTTTCCGGTGGTTGAGGGAGAGGTCGGTGTGCCCTCGGTCCAGGCCCACCTGCGGAAGTGCCGTTGGGTGTGGCGCGCCGCCCGTTCTGCTCTGCTAAAGGCCCGGACGAGGGCAAAAGCCCATGCAGACCGTCGGCGGACCCCGGCCCCTGCGTATCGGCCAGGGCAGGAGGTGTGGTTGTCCACGAAGGACATTCCCCTCAAAGTGGACTCCCCCAAACTACAGGACCGTTACATTGGCCCCTTCAAAATCCTTAAGGTCATCAATCCAGCCGCAGTGAGGCTTCAGCTTCCGGCCTCACAGCGGATCCATCCTGTTTTCCATGTGTCCCGAATAAAACCGCATCACACCTCACCCCTCTGTGCTCCGGGTCCGGCACCGCCTCCTGTCCGGATCATCGATGGCGAGCCGGCTTGGACTGTGCGCCGGCTCTTGGATGTCCGTAGGATGGGCCGGGGCTTCCAGTATTTGGTGGACTGGGAGGGATACGGACCCGAAGAACGCTCCTGGGTGAAGAGGAGCTTCATCCTGGACCCGGCCCTCCTGGCCGATTTCTATCGCCGCCACCCGGACAAGCCTGGTCGGGCGCCAGGAGGTGCCCGTTGAGGGGGGGGGTCCTGTTGTGTGGGCCGCTGAAGAGGAGGTACTGCTGGCCCACCACCACCAGAGGGCGCCCTGTCTGGAGTGCGGGCTCCAGGCACCAGAGGGCGCTGCCGCCTTACAGGAGCAGCCGGGGTGACAGCTGTCACTTATCACCTACAACAGCTGTCACCAATCATCTGATCTGCAGTGGTATATCAGCAGGACGACATCTCCACCTCTTTGCCGAGATATCGCTCTACCTAGAAGGTAACGTACTCAGCTGACTGTGTTTTTGACAGTAACCCTTTATTACTTTTGTGTGTTGAATAGCAGACATTCTTCCAACGAGAGGTGGAGGTGGTTTTCTCTCCATACGGATTGCTGGGTGCGAACGCACCCACATTTAACTGTTTTTGTTCCTCGCCAGCAGTACCAGATCCGACACGCGGAGGCAGTGGCCACCTGGGAGTTCGGGACTTGGCGGCTCCAGTATTCCCGGGGTTCGGTGGTGGAGGAAATCGTGTGGTTCCGGTTCTGCTTTGGACAGACGTCTCTTATCTTCGAGCCTGCCCACGTGACACATTCTTGTGAATTGACCTCTTTGTCTATTGTTGTGATCCGTTGTGTTTGTTGTGCCTATTCACAACAGTAAAGTGTTGTTATTTGACTTCCTCCATTGTCCGTTCATTTGCGCCCCCTGTTGTGGGTCCGTGTTCCTACACTTTCACAACAATCTCTTTCATCTCCAAATCGCCGGCGTGTGCTCACAAACCACAATTAAAAAGAAAAAAGAAAATGAAAGAAACACAAACAAACAATAAGTGGGGGAAAGAAAACCAGGACGACACAGTTTTAGAAAAAAAAAAAACACTTGTCAAAAAGAACACAGACACAAGAAGGACCAAAGACAGAGTGATGGGAGATCAAAGCATGAAAGTGGTGGATGCAGAAAAATCATCAGATGTCAGCAATGCTGATCGATTAGTGTATCACCAAAAACAAACAAGGAAAGTCCCCAACTACTTTGATAATTACTTAACCATTGAATAATAATAATATTCTGCTTGAGTGATTTGTTCCCAATTCCTCAAATATATATTTTATCTGTTCTTTTTTCTGAAGCAAAGAAAACATCTGCCATGGAGGTTCAGTGAAATTATTTATTTAGTTTACAGATTAGAAGAATGATTTATGATATTCTGAGCTATCTGTACAACCTTTGACAATGACCTGAAAGTTTATATCTACAATGGCTACAAGTTTACACATAATTAAAGTAAGTGGTGGGCCCATTTCTGCTACTTCGCTAACCACTAATTAGTGAAGCTAACTTTTTCATTAGTGGATTTGCTTTTCAGCTAATTTTGATGAGTGAAACAATTAACTTCCGCTAAATTTAGCTTCGGGAGTCAGGGTAGAGACCCCCACCCCCAAAAAGTCCAAAACAACTTTTTCTCCCTTTTTCTATTTTTTTTTTTTTCTCTTCTTCTTTTTTGCCACTAACACAATCAGGACAGTCTTTACCAACACCAATAAAAAAAATGCTACAAAGAC